>NC_056745.1:1097676255-1097731255 GCF_019279795.1 Protopterus annectens | reverse complement strand
AACCAGTGAAACAAGACATTACAGCTCATTTTGAACATAAGGGTCCACTCTAAGACAGAATGCACACTGCCAGTCATTCACACACTACATGCATACCTCTGGATGTGGGTAATTTTGAGAACTAGAGCACTCAGAAAAAAAATAGATGGATGCAGGGAAGATATGTACATTCTGCAGAGGAGAAACCCCAGCTGAGAATTAACCACAGAACCTGTTGCTGTGAAGCAGCAATGCTACTTATTGGTCCACAGTGTCACCACAGCCAAACCACGGTGTTTTTTTATTTTGTATTTGCTATTTCTTCAAAATGACAGACTTGCCAGTGAAAACAATTCAGGAAAATGGGATTAACAAGAAAGTACCAGCCAAAAGTCTTCCCACTGCAGTTTATATCCACTTGTAGCTGTACTAGAAATAAAATGAAATGAGATTATTATAGACCAAAGTGAATGCTACAGTATGTGCATCAGTAATGAGTGGAAAATTGTGATTTCAGTAGTCCTGTGAAAGATCAGCTGCCTAATGCCTGCTCATGGTTCCGTATTAATATATCTATTTCTTCTGGGGGCTCCTAACTTGACCATCGAACTATGATGCCTCGCATAATTCTCTGATTATGTTTGACTTATTCAATTGCAACAGCAACTCAGTTACACACACACAGTAAATTTTTGTTTTCCTTTTTTCTTCAGTTCTCTTCTGGTGTTACATCATTAGTACTGGGAGAAGTGACCACATCCGTAAAATGACATCAGAGTAAAATGCAGTACAGTAACTGACCATTTGTATTTATGTAGCTTAATTAATGTTTAATAGGATGTTAATTGTTTTACTGTTTGCAACTTTTACCATGTATGTGTGTGAAAATGCCCCCATGTAATACCCCTGGTGGCTAGAGGTATTTAGGCTCAAACCCTGTACCTTTTGGTACAGGCTAAAAAGATCCTAAAGTCCCTAGCCACCACCATTTCTCAGCTTTGGCCAGATTTTTTTTTTTTTTTAAGAGTTGAGAGCTATGGTGACAGCTGAATTTGTATTCCCCCATTACTGGCTTTGTTGTTTGTCCAGGTGTTTTGTGCTAAGAGGTTGAGAGCTATGGTGAGAAGTGAGAATTTAATTCACTAAATGATGGCCATTAAGTTTCAGTCTTCCTATCGTTTAAACTGCTGATTTAGCATAGTGGTATATTGCACTGACTGTAGTATATAGTGTTCTGGGTTCAAGACTTGCCAGTAACATGCATGGTGGTGACACAACATTTTATTCTAGCAACTTTCCAAAATTATACATGCAATGTTAAAAATGCGTCCCTGGGTTTTGATCTTTTACCCCCCCCACAAAAAATAACTGAAATTGAAAATAAGTGCGAGAAGCTGTGCAAGATGTCTATGGCTTACACTACTGTCATTCTGTTTATAGTTTGGGTGCGGAAGTAGACTTTTATAATGGAAATTTTCTGAAATGGGCAGTTTTGTAATTATTGGTTCATGCATTTTCTTTCATTGCCTACAGTGCAGCCTACTGGAAAAATGTTCATTCAAACAATACATTTAAAATGTGCTCTGTCTAACAAGTGTGCTGTATTATACAAGGAATATAACTTAAAGTCAGGGAGGTATATCAAAGAAAAGAACGCATGCATGTTTCTTGTTTTGTGTGCAAGGGGCCAATGATTTGAAAACAGCCCAAAGGTAATATTTATCCACCACTGGCCAGATGCATTTTCTTTGGATGTGGTGCAGGTTTCACTGCTGTTTCAGTAAATGTGAGTTTCAAGGGCAGAGAAGTTTTAATGCCAAGTCTATTTTCATTGTGAGACAGTATTGATTTGTTTATCAGATGTCTGTTAGTGTTTGTGCATTGATGTGCTGCAAAATGTAAAAGTAAAATCCAAATCATTGTAGAAGTAAAGCAGTATGCACACATTAGTGTTTATGGTAAATGGGGTAAAATAGCCAGGTAATGGGACATTGGAATGGCTGCAGGGGGACTCTGGTGCCATATTTTGGTGGCCTATTCTTCAATTTGTGTTCGAAAGTTGGTATCCCACAATTCCATTGGAGTGGGTGGGGTTACTTAATTATGTATGCAAATTAGATGTTAATCAGCGTACAGATTTTTACCTATTTTTCATGGTCCTTGTCCAGATTTTTGATGTTTCCAGGTTGAGAGGTATGATCTATATATGTATATGTATATATATATATATATATATATATATATATATATATATATATCTAAATGTGTGTGTATGTGTGTGTGTGTGTGTGTGTGTGTGTATGTATATATATGTATATATATATATCTGTGTATATATGTGTATATATATATGGGATCTGTACAGATCACTGAAGACAAAATCACCAAAACTTATTTCGGTTTGGCATACTTGCGCGCAAGTGCTTCTCACCGAAAAAGCACTTTTGCATAAGTATGCTTGTTTTCTAGACCGCACTATGGTGTGGATAAGGGTACATTCCCTTTTCCTCACTGTAGTGCAGTCTCGGTGTGAGAATATTAAAGTAGGGGGGTGGGGGGGTGCAGGGGGGCAAAGCCTCCCTGCTTAAACATAGATTTTTTTTTTTTAACATATATTAATGAAAGCGCTTTTTCGGTGAAAGCTCTTTCGTTAATATATGTTCAGTGGTTATGGATTCGGGACTTTGCACATTTATGCATAAGTTCTAGATCCATATATATATATATATATATGTGTGTGTGTGTGTATATATGGATTCAGTTTATAATCTTGAAATACTGAAATATCGAATTTCAGTATCTCGAGACTATAAAGCCGAAAAATCAAAATACTGAAACCCCAAAACCTTGACATTTAAACACGCCCTGCACCACGCAAACATACATACACCTTCCTCCCCACACTACAACAAAACACAAACAAAACAACACACGTACAAACATACCCTACATATAAGCAGGGGGGGCAAGCCCCCCTGCGCCCCCTACACCCCCGCTACTTATATATACCAACTCCGAGGTCACACTAAAAATTACACAGACATGATACCCACCACTACACAATCTACATTCCCCTCGCACAAACACACATCACATACATACAAACACCACCATTCTCAACACTTACACACTCACACTCCTACATACATATGTACCTTAACCTACATGTCTTACTAGGACTTCATCAGAAGAACATGAAATAAAAAATGCAAGTAGTTTATGTAAGGAATAATCCAAACACATATATGTATTCATACCTATAAAACGTAACCAGTAGGAAAGAATCTATGCAGATTCTAAGCCAGTAGCTAATCTGCAGTGATATCACTGACCAATGAAACGGAATATACTCGTAAACCAATACAAAACCTTAGAAATATGGAGTAGCCAATGATATGCTTAAAAGTATGTCAAGCATATGTATGACTGCAATTGTAACTAAAAATGAGATAAATAATGGTATGGAAAATATGCTTGTATCGAGAAGTATTTACACCAAAAAGGTGAGTATACTACAGAGACTCACTCTTAAGACAGACGTACAAAATAACACATGAAAAGTGAAATGCAGATATTAAAGTCAATGAAACCAACAGAGTGCACATTTGATATTGATGCTCTCATTAAGGCCTAGTAATGCATCTGCTTTAAGTCGTAGTTACCACCATAATTCTCTTAGTTCTAGGAAAACATCACAGTCTCCATAAAACTGTTGAACTTGTTCTAATATGTACACATATATACATAGACACACACACACACACACATACATATATATATATATATATATATATATATATATATATATATATATATATATATATATATATATGCGTGTAGGTATGTGATTGCATGTGTGTAGGTGCTTGTGTGTGTTTAGGCATGTGTATGCATCTTGGTTTGTGCATATAGGTTTGTGTGCATGTGTGTCTGTGTATATATTATATATATATATATATATATATATATATATATATATGTATGTATATATATATATATATATATATATATATATATATAAAATTGTGTATGTATATATAAATATATAAATACATGTTTGTGTATGAACATGTATTTGTATATGTGTGTGTGTGTGTGTATGTACACATGCACCTCTAAATTGTGTGCGTGTGTGCACACGTGCCTGTAGATTGTATGTGCGCATGCACATCTGTAGGTGTGTTTGTGTGCACGTGCACATGCGCTTGTAGATTGTGTGTGTGTGTGTTTGCGCATCTGTAGGTGTATGTGTGCATGCGCATCTGTAGGTGTGTGTGCATGCGCATCTGTAGGTGTGTGTGCATGCGCATCTGTAGGTGTGTGTGCATGCGCATCTGTAGGTGTGTGTGCATGCGCATCTGTAGGTGTGTGTGCATGCGCATCTGTAGGTGTGTATGCTTGCGCATCTGTAGGTGTGTGAATTTGTGTGTGTGCGCATCTGTTGTGTGTGTGTGTGTGTATAAGCATCTGTAGCTGTGTGTTTTTGTGTGTGTGTGTGTGTGTGCGCGTGCATCTGTGCATCTGTAGGGGGTTGTGTGTGTGTGCATCTGTGAGTCTCTGTGTGTACCTGCTCATCTGTGGGTGTGTGTGTGTGTTCCTGTGCATCTGTGTGTATGTGCGCATGCGCACTTGTGCATCTATGTGTGTGTGTTTGTATGTCTGCATATCTTTTGGTGTGTGTGCCTGCACATTTGTGTGTGTGTGTGCCTGCACATTTGTGTGTGTGTGTGTGTGTGTGTGTGTGTGTGTGTGTGTGTGTGTGTGCGTGCGCACGCGCATCTGTGCGTGTGTGTGTGTGCGTGCACACTCGCATTTGTGTGTGTGTATCTGTGGGTGTGGGTGGGTGTGTGTGCGTGTGAGTGTGCACATCTGTAGGTGTGTGTCCTGGCTCATCTGCAGGTGTATGTGTGTGCATCTGTAGGTGTGTGGTTTTGTGTGTGTAGATTGTGTGTTTGTGCACACTTGCCTGTAGATTGTGTGTGCACACGTGCCTGTAGATAGTGCATGTGTGTCTGTGTGTACATGCACCTATAGATTGTGTGTGTGGGTATGTGTGTGTGCACAAGCGCCTGTAGATTGTGTGTGTGGGTGTGTGTACACACACCTGTAGATTGTGTGTGTGTACATGCGCCTGTAGATTGTGTGTGTGCACATGTGGCTGTAGATTGTATGTGTGCACACATGCCTATAGATTGTGGGTATGTGCACATGCACCTCTAGATTGTGTGTGTGTGTGCGTGCACACTCCTGTAGATTGTGCACATGCACCTGTAGATTGTGTGCACACACTCCTGTAGATTGTGTGCACACGTGCTTGTAGATTGTGTGTGTGTGCACATGCGCTTGTAGATTGTGCACATGCGCTTGTAGATTGTGTGTGCACACGTGCTTGTAGATTGTGTGTGTATGCACACGTGCTTGTAGATTGTGTGTGTGCACACGTGCTTGTAGATTGTGTGTGTGTGTGTGCGCGCACACGTTCTTGTAGATTGTGTGTGTAGTGTATGCACACGCCCGTGAAGATTGTCTGTGTGTGGTGTGTACACATGGGCCTGTAGATTGTGTGTGTGTGTGTGTGTGTGTGTGTGTGTGTGTGTGTACACCCACCTGTAGATTTTCTGTGTGTACATGTCTGTATATTTTGTGTGTGTGTGCATGCCTGTAGATTGTGTGTTTGTGTCTGTGCACACTCATCTGTAGATTGTGTGCACACTCGCCTTAAGATTGTGTGTGCACACTCGCCTTAAGATTGTGTGCACACTCGCCTTAAGATTGTGTGTGCACACTCGCCTTAAGATTGTGTGTGTGCACGTGTCTGTAGATTGTGTCTGTGTGTATACATGCACCTGTAGATTGTGTGTGTGTGTGTGTGTGTGCACAAGCACCTGTAGATTGTGTGTGTGTGTGTGTGTGTGTGTGTGTGTGTGTGTGTGTGTGTGTGTGTGTGTGTGTGTGTGTGTGTGTGTGTGTGCACGAGCACCTGTAGATTGTGTGTGGGTGTGTGCACACGCACCTGTAGATTGTGTGTGTGTGTACACACGCCTGTAGATTTTGTGTGGTTACATGCGCCTGTAGATTGTGTGTGCACATCCACCTCTAGATTGTGTGTGTGTGTGTGTGTGTGTGTGTGTGTGTGTGTGTGCACATCCACCTGTAGATTCTGTGTGCACACACTCCTGTAGATTGTGCACATGCGCCTATAGATTGTGTGTGTGCAACGTGCTTGTCAATTGTGTGTGTGCACACGTGCTTGTAGATTGCATGTGTGTGCATGTGTGTGTGTGTGTGTGTGCACATGTGCCTGTAGATTGTGTGTGTGTGTGTGTGTGTGTGTGTGTGTGTGTGTGCGTGGACATGTGCCTGCAGATTGTGTGTGGTGTGTGCACACGCACCTGTAGATTGTGTGTGGTGTGTGCATATGCACCTCTAGATTGTGTGTGTGCACATGCGCCTGTAGATTGTGTGCACATGCGCCTGTAGATTGTGTGCACATGCACCTGTAGATTGTGTGTGTGTGCACACATGCTTGTAGATTGTGTGTGTGTGCACACGTGCCTGTAGATTGTGTGTGTGGTGTACACATGCACCTGTTGATTGTTTGTGTGCGCGATGTGTTTACACGCACCTGTAGATTGTGTGCACACATGCCTATAGATTGTGTGCACACATGCCTATAGATTGTGTGCACACGTGCCTATAGATTGTGTGTGCACACGTGGCTATAGATTGTGTGTGCACACGCGCCTGTAGATTGTGTGCGTGTGTGCACACGTGCCTGTAAATTGTATGTGTGCATGCACATCTGTAGGTGTGTGTATGTGTGCTTGCGTATCTTTGGGTGTGTGTGCTTGCGCATCTATAGGTCTGTGTATTTATGTGTGTGTGCGCTTTTGTTGTGCGTGTGTGTACGCATCTGTAACTGTGTTTTCGTGTGTGTGTGTGTATGTGTGTGTGTGCACGTCTGCGCATCTGTAGGGGGTTGTGTGTGTGCGCATCTGTGTTTCTCTGTGTGTACCTGCTCATCTGTGGGTGTGTGTGTGTGTGTGTGTGTGTGTATGTATGTGTACGTGCATCTGCAGGTGTCTGTTTTTGTGTGTGTAGATTGTGTGTTTGTACACACCTGCCTATATATTGTGTGTGCACACGTGCCTGTAGACAGTGTGTGTGTGTCTGTGTGTACACGCACCTGTAGATTGTGTGTGGTATGTACACACGCCTGTAGATTGTGTGTCTACACGCGCCTGTAGATTGTGTGTGTTTGTGTGTGTGTGTACATGTGCCTGTAGATTGTGTGTGTGTGCACATGTGGTTGTAGATTGTGTGTGTGCACATGTGCCTGTAGATTGTGTGT
Organism: Protopterus annectens; assembly: GCF_019279795.1. Taxonomy (NCBI): domain Eukaryota; kingdom Metazoa; phylum Chordata; order Ceratodontiformes; family Protopteridae; genus Protopterus; species Protopterus annectens. Next base: position 1,097,723,925 of record NC_056745.1, on the reverse strand, counting down.
GGTATGTGCACATGCACCTGTAGATTGTGTGTGCACACATGCTTGTAGATTGTGTGTGCACACATGCTTGTAGATTGTGTGTGCACACATGCTTGTAGATTGTATGTGTGTGGTGTATGCACACGCCCATGAAGATTGTGTGTGTTGTGTACACATGGGCCTATAGAGTGTGTGTATGTGTTTGTGTGTGTGGTGTGTGCACACGCACCTGTAGATTGTGTGTGCCTGTGCCCATGCGCCTGTAGACTGTATGCGTATGCCCACATGCCTGTGGATTGTGTGTGTGTGTGCGTGTGTGTGTGTGTGTGTGTGTGTGTGTGTGTGTGTACACCCACCTGTAGATTTTCTGTGTGTATGTCTGTATATTGTGTGTGCGTGTGTGTGTGTATACACGCACCTGTAAATTTTGTGTGTACATGCCTGTATATTGTGTGTGTGCACATGCCTGTAGATTGTGTTTGTGTCAGTGCACACTCGCCTGTAGATTGTGTGTGTGCACACGTCTGTAGAGTGTGTGTGTGTGTCTGTGTGTATTCATGCACCTGTAGATTGTGTGTGTGTGTACACGTGCCTGTAGATTGTGTGTACACGCGCCTGTAGATTGTGTGTGGTTACATGCGCCTGTAGATTGTGTGCACATGCACCTGTAGATTGTGTGTGCACACGTGCTTGTAGATTGTGTGTGTGTGTGTACATGCGCCTATAGATTGTGTGTGTGCACACGCACCTGTAGATTGTGTGTGGTGTGTGTGCACACGCCTGTAGATTGTGCACATGCGCCTGTAGATTGTGTGTGCACACGTGCTTGTAGTTTGTGTATGTGCACACATGCTTGTAGTTTGTGCATGTGTACACGTGCTTGTAGTTTGTGCATGTGTACACGGGCTTGTAGATTTTGCATGTGCACACGTGCTTATAGATTGTGTGTGTGTGCATGTGCTTGTAGATTGTGTGTGAGTCACGGCTGTAGATTGTGTATGCTGTGTGCACACACCCATGAAGATTGTGTGTTTGTGTGTGGTGTACACACACCTGTTGATTGTGTGCGTGATGTGTTTACACGCATCTGTAGATTGTGTGCATGTGTGTGGTGTCTCCTCACGTGCCTGTACATTGTGTGTGCACATGCTCTTGTACAGTATGTGTGTGTGCATGCACCTGTAGATTGTGTGTTTGTGTGTGCTCATGCACCTGTTGGTTTTGTGTGTGTGTGTGTGTATACATGCGCCTGTAGATTTTCTGTGTGTACATGCCTGTATATTGCGTGTGTGCACACACACGCCTGTAGAATGTGTTTGTGTCTATGCACACTCACCTGTAGATTGTAAGCACACGTGCCTGTAGATTGTGTGTGTGCACACGTGCCTGTGTGCGCGTGTGTGTATATACACGCGCCTGTAGATTTTCTGTGTGTACATGCCTGTATACTCTGTGTGTGTGTGTGTGCATGCACACGCCTGTAGAGTGTGTGTTTGTGTCTATGCACACTCGCCTGTAGGTTGTATGTATGTGTGTGTGCACGTGCCTGTGCCCACTCGCCTGTAGTTTGTGTGTACGTGTGCCCACGAGCCTGTGTGTGTATACATGCACCTGTAGATTTTCTGTGTGTACATGCCTGTATATTGTAAGTGTGTGTGTGCACACACCTGTAGAGTGTGTTTGTGTCTATGCACACTCACCTGCAGATTGTGTGTGTGCACACGTGCCTGTAGATTGTGTGTGCACACACGTGCCTGTAGATTGTGTGTGCACACACGTGCCTGTAGATTGTGTGTGTGCGCACATGTGCCTGTAGATTGTGTGTGTGTGTGCACACGTAACTGTAGATTGTGTTTGTGCACATGTGCCTGTAGATTGTGTGTATACACGCACCTGTAGATTGTGTGTGTGTGTGTGTGTGTGTGTGTGTGTGTGCACAAGTCCCTGTAGATTGTGTGTGTGTGTGTATATGTACATGCGCCTGCAGATTGTGTGTGGTGTGCACATGCATCTCTAGATTGTGTGTGTGTGTGTGTGTGTGTGTGTGTGTGTGTGTGAACACACTCCTGTAGATTGTGTGTGTGCACACGTGCTTGTAGATTGTGTGTGCACACGTGCTTGTAGATTGTGTGTGCACATATGTACCAGTAGATTGTGTGTGGTGTGCACACTCAACTGTAGATTGTGTGTGTGTGTGACATGGCTGTAGATTGTGTGTGGTGTATGCACACACCCGTGAAGGTTGTGTGTGTGTGGTGTATACACGTGGGCCTTTATATTTTGAGTGTATGTGTGTGGTGTACACACGAACCTGTTGATTTTGTGTGCTCGATGTGTTTACATGCACCTGCAGATTGTGTGCATGTGTGTGGTGTCTGCACACGTGCCTGTAGATTGCGTGTGCACATGCATCTGTACATTGTGTGTGTGCATGTGCCTGTAGATTGTGTGTTTGTGTGTGCTCACATGCCTGTAGATTGTGTGTGTCTGTATGTGTGCCTGTAGATTTTGTGTGTGTGTGCGTGTGTGCACAAGCACCTGTATAGTTTGTGTGCATGCACACATACGCTTGTAGGATTTGTGTGTGTGTACATATACGCCTGTAGGTTGTGTGTGTGTGTGCACACATGCGCCTGTAGATTGTGTGTGCACATGCGCCTGTATATGTTGTGTGTGCGCATGTGCGCGCACATATGCCTGTAGATTTTGTTTGTTTTTGTGTGTACATTCGATAGATTGTGTGCACACATGCCTGTAGATATTGTGTGTGCGTTTGTGTGTGTGCACTCGCCTGTATGTTGTGTTTGTGTGTATGCACACACACACCTGTAGATTGTGTGTGTGTATACACACACACCTGTAGATTGTGTGTGTGTATGCACACACACCTATGGTGTGTGTGTGTATGCACACACCTGTGGTGTGTGTGTGTGCACACACCTATTGTGTGTGTGTATGCACACACACCTGTAGATTGTGTGTGTGTATGCACACACACCTGTAGATTGTGTGTGTGTATGCACACACACCTGTAGATTGTGTGTGTATGCACACACACCTGTAGATTGTGTGTGTATGCATACACACCTGTGGGTGTGTGTGTGTATGCATACACACCTGTAGATTGTATGTGTGTATGCACACACACCTGTAGATTGTGTGTATGCACACACACCTGTAGATTGTGTGTATGCATACACACCTGTAGATTGTGTGTGTGTATGCATACACACCTGTAGATTGTGTGTGTGTATGCATACACACCTGTAGATTGTGTGTGTGTATGCATACACACCTGTAGATTGTGTGTGTGTGTATGCATACACACCTGTAGATTGTGTGTGTGTGTATGCATACACACCTGTAGATTGTGTGTGTGTGTATGCATACACACCTGTAGTGTGTGTGTGTGCATATACACACCTGTAGATTGTGTGTGTGTGTATACACACCTGTGTGTGTGTGTATGCATACACACCTGTAGATTGTGTGTGTATGCGCACACACCTGTAGATTGTGTGTGTATGCGCACACACCTGTAGATTGTGTGTGTATGCGCACACACCTGTAGATTGTGTGTTTGTGTGTGTGCGCACGCGCCTGTAGATTGTGTGTGTGCACAAGTGCCTGTACATTGTGTGTGGTATGTGCAAATGCGCCAATCTATTTTGTGTGTGTGTGTGTCTGTGTGTGCACATGCGCTGGTACATTGTGTGTGTGCGTGTGTGTGCACATGCTTCTATAGATTGTGTGTGTGTGTGTGTGCAAAAGCACCTGTAGATTATGTGCGTGTGTGTGCACAAGCACCTGTAGATTGTGTGTGGTGTGTGCACAAGCACCTGTAGATTGTGTGTGGTGTGTGCACAAGTGCCTGTTGATTGCATGTGGTGTGTGCACCAGTGCCTGTAGATTGTGTGTGTCTGTGCACACATGCTCCTGTAGATTGTGCTCGTGCATCTGTAGGTGTATGTGTGTGCGCATACGCACTTGTAGTTTGTGTGTGCGTGTGTGGGTGTGGGTGCGTGTGCATGCGCATCTGTAGGTGTGCGTGACTTGCTCATCTGTAGGTGTCTGTGTGTGTGTGTGCACGGCCGCATCTGTAGGGTGTGTGTGTGTGCCTGCACATCTGTGTGTGCACGCACGCATCTGTGTGTGCGTGCATCTATGTGTGTGTGTGTGTGTGTGTGCATGTGTGCACCTGCGTATCTGTGTGTGTGTTTGCGTGTGTGTGAGTGTGCCTCTGTGTGTCTGTGTGCACGTGTATCTGTGTCTGCTTGTGTGCGTACGTGCATGCATCTGTGTGTGCGCGTGCATGCATCTGTGTGTGTGTGCGCGTGCCCTGTGTGTGTGTGCGTGCACCTGTGTGTGTGTGTGTGTGCGCATCTGTGGGTGTGTGCTTGCGAGCGTGTATATCTGTAGGTGTGTGTGTGTGTGCACATCTGTAGGTGTGTGCGCATGCACATCTGTAGGTGTGTGTGCATGCGCATCTGCAGGTGTATGTGTGTGTGCATCTGTAGGTGTATGTGTGTTTGTGCGTGTGCATCTGTAGGTGTGTGTGTGTGTGAGCGCATCTGTAGGTGTGTGTTTGTGTGTGAGACTGTGTGTGCGTGCGGCTGCACACTCGCACATTTGTGTGTGTGCGCAAGCAAGCATGCACATCTATGGGTGTTTGTGTTCGCGTGCGCTTCTGTTTGTGTGTGTGTTTATCTGTTGGTGTGTGTGTGTGTGTGTGTGTGTGTGTGTGTGTGTGCGGATATGCGCATCTGTGGGTTTGTGTGTGTGTGTGTGTGTGTGTGTGCACCACATCTTGGGTTTGTGTGTGTGTGTGTGTGTGTGTGTGTGCACATCAGTGTGTGTGTGTGCATGCATCTTTGTGTGTGCACATCTCTGTGTGTGTGTGCTCATTTGTGTGTATGTTTCTGCAGATGTGTGTGTGTGTGTGTGTGTGTGTGCACATGTGCTCGCTCGCATCTGTGGGTGTGTGCATGTGTGCGTGCATGTGTATCTCTGGGTGTGTGTGTGCATTTGTGTGCGTGTGTGCATTTCTGTGAGCGCGCACACGCATCTGTGGGTGTGTGCGCACACGCATCTGTGTGTGTGTGTGTGTGTGTGTGTGTGTGCACGCCCATCTGTGTGTGTGTTTGTATGTGTGTGCGCACATGCATCTGTGTGTGTGTATCTGTGGGTGTGTTTGTGCGCACGTGTGTTTGTGGGTGTGCGCACGCGCATGTGTATGTGTGTGTGTGTGTGTGTGTGCGCATCTGTAGGTGTGAGTGTGTGGTGTGTGTGCGTGCACATCTGTAGAGGTGTGTGTGTGTCTGTGTATGCGTGCACATCTGTAGAGGTGTGTGCATGCACATCTGTAGATGTGTGTGTCAGTGCGTGCGCATCTGTAGGGGTGTGTGTGTGTGTGTGTGCATCTGTAGGTGTGTGTGTGCGCGCATCTGTAGGTGTGTGCGCGCATCTGTAGGTGTGTGTGTGCATCTGTATGTGTGTGTGTGTGCGCGCATCTGTAGGTGTGTTTGTGCGCGCATCTGTAGGTGTGTTTGTGCGCGCATCTGTAGGTGTGTTTGTGCGCGCATCTGTAGGTGTGTTTGTGCGCGCATGTGCAGCTGAGTGTTTGTGTGCACATATGTGTGTGTGTATATGTGTGTGTGTTTGTGTGTGCATGTACGCGCTCGCATCTTTTTGTGTGTGCGCTTCTGTCAGTGTGTGTGTTTGCACATCTGTAGGTAGGTGGGTGTGTGTGCATCTGTTGATGTGTGTGTGCGCCCTTACATCTGCGTGTGTGTTTGTGTAGCTGAGTGTGTGTGTGTGTGTGTGTGTGTGCGTGTACGCGCTTGCATCTGTTTGTGTGTGTGCATCTGTCAGTGTGTGTGTGTTTGCGCATGCGCATCTGTGTGTGTGTGTTTGTGCAGCTTTGTGTGCATCTGTGTGTGTGTGTGCACGCGCACATGCATCTGTGTGTGTGTGGGTGTACTCGCGTGTGTGTGCACATCTGTGTGTGGATGTGCGCATCTGTGTGTGCTCACGTTTGTGTGTGTGTGTGTGTGCATCTATTTTGTATGTGTGTGTGTGTGCACATCTATTTTGTGTGTGTGTGTGTGCATGCACATCTGTGGGTTTGTGTGTGTGTGTGTGTGTGTGTGTGTGCATATGTTGGTTTGTGTGTGTGTGCGCATGTGTGCACCTGCGTATCTGTGTGTGTGTGTTTGCGTGTGTGTGAGCGTGCCTCTGTGTCTGTGTGCACGCGTATCTGTGTCTGCTTGTGTGCATACATCTGTGTGTGCACGCACGCATGCACCTGTGTGTGTGTGTGTGTGTGTGTGTGTGCACCTGTGTGTGTTTGCTTGCGAGCGGGCATATCTGTAGGTGTGTGCATGTGTGCACATCTGTAGGTGTGTGTGCATGTGCATCTGTAGGTGCGTGTGCATGCACATCTGCAGGTGGATGTGTGTGTGCATCTGTAGGTGTATGTGTGTGCGTGTGCATCTGTAGGTGTGTTCATGTGAGCGCATCTGTAGGTGTGTGTTTGTGTGTGAGACTGTGTGTGCGTGCGGGTGCACACTCGCACATCTGTGTGTGTAAGCAAGCATGCACATCTACGGGTGTTTGTGTTCGCGTGCGCATCTGTTTGTGTGTGTGTTTATCTGTTGGTGCAGTGTGTGTGTGTATGTGTGCATCTGTGTGTGTGTGCTTGGATATGCGCATCTGTGGGTTTGTGTGTGTGTGCACATCTTGGGTTTCTGTGTGTGTGTGCGCACATCTGTTGGTTTGTGTGTGTGCACATAAGTGTGTGTGAGTGCATGTGTATGTGCGCGCATGCATCTGTAGGTGTGTGTTTTTGTGTGTATGACTCTGTGTGTGTGCATGCACGCGCATCAATGGGTGTTTGTGTTCGTGCGTGCATCTTTTGGTGTGTGTGCATTCATTGTGTGTGTGTGTGTCTATGCATTTGTGTGTGTGTGGATGTGCTTATCTGTGGGTTTGTGTGTGTGCACATCAGTGTGTGTGTGTGTGTGTGTGTGTGTGCACATCTCTGTGTGTGTGCTCATCTGTGTGTATGTTTCTGCAGGTGTGTGTGTGCGCGCGTGTGCTCGCTCGCATCTGTGGGTGTGTGTATGTGTGCATGCGCATTTATCTCTGGGTGTATGTGTGTTCACGTGCGCATCTGTTTGTGTGTGTGTTTATCTTTTGGTGCAGTGTGTGTGTGTGTGTGTGTGTGTGTGTGCGCATCTGTGTGTGTGTGCTTGGATATGCGCATCTGTGGGTTTGTGTGTGTGTGTGCACATCTTGGGTTTCTGTGTGTGTGTGCGCACATCTGTTGGTTTGTGTGTGTGCACATAAGTGTGTGTGAGTGCATGTGTATGTGTGCGCACGCATCTGTAGGTGTGTGTTTTTGTGTGTATGACTCTGTGTGTTTGTGTTCGTGCGTGCATCTTTTGGTGTGTGTGCATTTATTGTGTGTATGTGTGTGTCTATGCATTTGTGTGTGTGTGGATGTGCTTATCTGTGGGTTTGTGTGTGTGCACATCAGTGTGTGTGTGTGTGTGTGTACATCTCTGTGTGTGTGCTCATCTGTGTGTATGTTTCTGCAGGTGTGTGTGTGTGTGCGCGTGTGCTCGCTCGCATCTGTGGGTGTGTGTATGTGTGCATGCGCATTTATCTCTGGGTGTATGTGTGTGTGCGTGTGCATTTGTGTGTGTGCACACGCATCTGTGGGTGTGTGCGCGCACGCCCCTCTGTGTGTGTGTGTTTGTGTGTGCACACTTGCATCTGTGTGTGTGTATCTGTGGGTGTGTTTGTGCGCACGTGTGTGTTTGTGTGTGCACACGCGCATGTGTGTGCATATGCGCATCTGTAGGTGTGAGTGTGTGGTGTGTGTGCGTGCACATCTGTAGAGGTGTGTGTGTGTGCATGCACATCTGTAGAGGTGTGTGTCACTGCATGCGCATCTGTAGGGGTGTGTGTGTGTGCGCGCATCTGTAGGTTTGTGCGTGCGCGTGCATCTGTAGGTGTGTGTGCACGTGCATCTGTAGGTGTGTGTGTGCGCGCATCTGTAGGTGTGTGTGTGCGCGCATCTGTATGTGTGTGTGCGCGCGCATCTGTAGGTGTGTGTGGGTGTGTGTGTGCATCTGTAGGTGTGTGTGGGTGTGTGTGCGCATCTGTAGGTGTGTGTGTGCGCATCTGTAGGTGTGTGTGTGTGTGTGTGTGTGTGTGTGTGTGCATCTGTTGGTGTGTGCGCACACATCTGTGTGTATGTGCAGCTGAGTGTGTGTGTGCACATATGTGTGTGTGTTTGTGTGTGCATGTACGCGCTCGCATCTTTTTGTGTGTGCGCATCTGTCAGTGTGTGTGTTTGCACATCTGTATGTAGGTGTGTGTGTGTGCGTGTGTGCATCTGTTGGTATGTGTGTGCGCGCGCACATCTGCATGTGTGTTTGTGCAGCTGAGTGTGTGTGCACGTGTGTGTGTGCATGTGTGAGTGCATGTACGCGCTTGCATCTGTTTGTGTGTGTGCATCTGTCAGTGTGTGTTTGCGCGTGTGCATCTATGTGTGTGTGTTTGTACAGCTTTGTGTGCACATCTGTGTGTGTGTGCGCTCGCGCGATCGCATCTATGTGTGTGTGTGTCTGCACATCTGTGTGTGTGGGAGTACTCGCGCGTGCGTGTGTGTGTGTGTGTGTGTGTGTGGATGTGCGCATCTGTGTGTCTGTGTGTGCTCACGTTTGTGAGTGTGTGTTCCTCTATTTTGTGTGTGTGTGTGTGCACGCACATCTGTGGGTTTGTGTGTGTGCGCGCACATATGTTGGTTTGTGTGTGTGTGTGCGCACATATGTTGGTTTGTGTGTGTGTGTGCGCACATATGTTGGTTTGTGTGTGTGTGTGCGCACATATGTTGGTTTGTATGTGTGTGTGTGTGCGCACATATGTTGGTTGTGTGTGTGCGCACATATGTTGGTTTGTTTGTGTGCACATCAGTGTGTGTGTGCACACATATGTTGGTTTGTATGTGTGTGTGTGTGCACACATCTGTGGGTTTGTGTGTGTGCACATCTGTGTGTGTGTGTGCATGCGCGCATCTGTGGGTTTGTTTGTGTGCACATCAGTGTGTGTGTGTGTGTGTGTGTGTGTGTGCACATCTGTGGGTTTGTGTGTGTGCACATCTGTGGGTGAGTTTATGTGTGTGTGCACGCGTGCATCTGTAGGTGTGTGTGTGCTTGTGCATGTATCTGTGGGTGTATGTGTGTGTGCACAATTTTGTGTGTGTGTGCATGTGTGTGTGCGTGTGCATCTGTGTGTGTGCACGTGCGTGCATCTGTGGGTGTGTTGTGCGTGCACATACGCATCTGTGTGTGTGTGTGTGTGCACATACGCATCTGTGTGTGTATCTGTGGGTGTGTGTATGCGCACGTGCGTGTGTGTGTGTGTGTGAGCGCGCGCGTGTGTGTGTGCATCTGTGGGTGTGGTTGTCTGTGTTTTGTGCATCTGTAGGTGTGTGTGTGTGGTGTGTGTGTCTTGTGTGCACATCTGTAGAGGTGTGTATGCGTTTGTGTGCGTACGCATCTGTAAGTATGTGTGTGTGCGTGCACATCTGTAGAGATGTGTGTCAGTGCGTGCGCATCTGTAGGGGGTTGTGTGTGTGTGTGTGTGTGTCTGCACGCGCACATCTGTGTGTGCAGCTGAGTGTGTGTGCGTACGCGCTCACATCTGTTTGTGTGTGCGCGTCAGTGTGTGTGTATGTGTGTGTGCGCGTGTGTGTGTCTACTCGCATCTGTGTGTGTGCACGCGCACATCTGTTGGTGTGTGTGTGTGTGTGTGTGTGTGCACATCTGTGGGTTTGTGTGTGTGTGTGCACATCTGTGGGTTTGTGTGTGTGTGCACATCTGTGGGTTTGTGTGTGTGTGCACATCTGTGGGTTTGTGTGTGTGTGCGTGCACATCTGTGGGTTTGTGTGTGTGTGTGCACATCTGTGGGTGTGTGTGTGTGTGCGCATCTGTGGGTGTGTGTGTGTGTGTGTGCGCATCTGTGGGTGTGTGTGTGTTGTGTGCGCATGTGCATCTGTGGGTGTGTGTGTGTTGTGTGCGCATGTGCATCTGTGGGTGTGTATGTGTGCACATCAGTATGTGTGTTTGTGTGTTGTGTGCACGCGTGCATCTGTGGGTGTGTATGTGTGTGTGCGCATATGTGGGGTGTGTATGTGCACGCGCGTGTGTGTCCAGTGTGGCTCGTAACCAATCTATCCATTTGCCCACCTTTTTTCTTAATCCTCAAATAAGGGGGAAAGAATCCTGCACTCCTTAGATGTGCACAGACAGCTCAGATTCTACCTTGATAGGACTAAGCCCTTTAGGAAATCTGACCAGTTTCTAGTCAGCTTTGCACCAGGGGCAGAGGGCAAGGCCATATCAAAACAAACCATCTCCAAATGGATAGCACACTGTATCAATTTCTGTTACAAACACCATAGGAAACCACCCCCTCGGGGTCAGAATGCATTCCACTAGGGCAACTTCAACCTCGACAGCCTTTCTCAGAGGAGTCCCTACCAGGGACATTCTGGAAGCTGCTACTTGGAATTCTTTTCATACCTTCACCAAGCATTACCACCTGCCTATCTTTTCCAAATTCTGGGCGGGCTTTGCAATAGCAGTTATGCAGGGCATACTAGCCAGCCCCAACTCTTCTTGACTGCCTCCACCCATTCCTCAGCTTTGGGAATCAACCCAAGTGTGATGACTGCAACAGTGAAACACGAAGAACATAGTACAGTTGTGTACACTTACCACAAATGTAGATATTAGAGTGTATTCACTGTTGCAATCCTGGTTTCCCACCCTCCAGCCCCCTTGTCTCTCTCTTTCTCACTCCTTACTGGGCTATTGGTATTTGCTTTTTACTGGTGGTGTTTTTCCTCCATAACTTAGCTCCCAGTGTGGGGACTCCTGACATATGGGACAAGAAAATCTGATGTAATGGCATCGGCTGCTTGTTTTTATACCTCTGATGACCTGATGTTAGTCTTAAAGCGACAGCAACTGATACAGAAATACTAAGCCTCTGGTATTTGGGCTGACTGAGGGCTACCCCTGGCAGGATAACCCAAGTGTGATGACTGCAACAGTGAATGCACTCTAACATCTACATTTATGTTAAGTATACACAACTGTACTTTTGTCTTCCTCCTGCCATGGACCAGTGAATCAAGTTCTTGTCCTTCCACAAATATTGGATGGGTCATGGGAGTTTGTCAAAATTATCTATATCTGTGCTTTAGATTTGAAGACATGTATGTCTGTGCACCATGAATTGTCTTTTTAGAAGTGATATGCCAGTTCAACATCCTGTGGTTAATCTTGCATATCAGTCAGTGCCTGTATTTGAGGAGTGAGAGCTATATCTGCATTTGTAATGTTAAGTTGAATATATTCAGGGTAAGCGTAAGACTTTACCAAGGGTTTACCATTTCTCCCACTACAGCTATTTCTGTTGTTCATGGACTGGCTGGGAATGAGTGGCTGTGGTTTGGTGAATGTCTGGTTTGAGAATAAGGGGGTATATCTTTATTGTTTGGAGGATGTGATGTCCTCTTAGCCTTAGTGGCAGTGCTACTTAGTGTGACCTGGAGTATTGTGAACATGAAGCAGCTGGAATAAAATTCAGATCTTCCAGATCAGAAGTTACGATTCCTGCCTGGAAAACAGGGCATCACTGTCAACAGGTTTATGGGTGGGAGGAGGAGGAGAAGACTGGCTGGTGGATGAGTGTAGCTGAGGCATGACTGCAAGTTTCATAATAGACAGTGGGTGGCAAACAGAAGTTGAACATAGGACAAAACTGTCAGTTTACTTGTCATGCTTTGGCCCTTGTCTTTACATATAGTTATGAGCTTTAGGTAGTGACCAGAAGAATAAGGTCAGAGACAGGTAACAGAAATGAGCATCCTTTGTAGGGTAGCTGGGCTTAGTGCTCAGTCTGTGATAAGTGTGAGGAGATGAACAGTCCAGAAAGACCTTAGGGTGCAGACACTGTACCTTTGTATTGCAAAGAATCAGTTGAGGTGGTTTATGCACATTGTGAAGATTCCCCCTGGGCAGTTCACACAGGAGGTGTATCGGCCTTAGTCCACCTAGGGCACATTGGAGAGATGTATCACCCAACATAAATGTGGGGGGAGGGGGTATCCCACAATTTGTTGTGGAGACTTTTGCTGGGGATGAGGAGATCTGGACTGGATTACACAGTTGAGCTTGCTGTTAACCGTCCTTTTCACCAGGAGAAACCATTTAGAAAATGATAATGATGAAGATGAGTTTGTGTTGCAGAATGGCTTGCGGTAAATGTTATAGCCACATGTACACCCCTGTTGAAAACACAGATATGTGTCCTGGTGTCATCTGGCAGTACAGAGCAGAGAGTTGAGAATATGAACTGTAAACATATTTCGTTTCATAATCTTAGCTTTTATTTTGTTTCAGCTTGTAAATTAAATGACTGTGAGCAGATTTGCTGAACCAGCCCAGCGCTACCACGTCATCACTGAAAATAGGCATTTCTGCTTGTAGTTCTTACATGGTTAGGAACTAAATAATCAATACAGATGTATAAGAGAGTGAGCAGTGAATCATTCATCTTGAGTAGGAACACTTAATTTCTGCATGTTAGTAGCTCTATGTGATCAGAAAATGCAGCTGATATATTTATTTTATCTATAGTGTAATCTAAAATAAGTAGGAAGTTCTGCAGAACACAACTGACAAGTTAATTGCCTCGAATATGACATGAGGTGGTAGCAGATTGAGACAGTGTGCAGATTATTATTTCAGTAGTGCAGTATTTGATGAGAATGGATATGACAGGAATGATTAGCCTCTAATTAAAAGTAGGGAGGAGCAGTGCGGGTTTCAAACCACCACAACAGAGACATATGGCTGTACTCTGCCTCTCCCTGGCTTCTGTACTGGAGCTGAATAATTGAAGCTTAGTTTTATGCATTGCTAGCATTTCATGTTATGAAAGCATGGTCCAGTGTGCTGCCTGACTTGACTTTTTCTAAATGGCAAAAGACCAAAAAAGTCTTTAAAGATTTTATTAATGTAACTGTCTTATGGATTTCTCCATGGATGAAAGAAGACAGCAGCCAATATGACATCACTTGGGGAAAGAGACAGTGGTTACCAAATGGATCTGTATGGCTCCATGCTTCACTCCCTGAATGAATCACTCTCACGGAAGGCTGATTTTTTTTATAAGAAACATAAAGCTGATACTGCATTTTTCCAGTTATCTGCAAATGTGGGTTCAGAAAAGTTCACCACTTGACTTTTAGCACACTGTCACAATGACAGTGTAACTTGGTCCTTAATCTTGCATTTTAGCCTTGGGTTAACATCCTTGGGCTAACTCCTTACATATTCTCGTTTTTTTCTCTCTTTTGAGGAATGAGTACTTTTAAAGAAAAACTAGACACATGACAGGACCACAGCACTGTAGTAATATCATGAATCGTAATGATACTCTCCTTATAACCACTTTAAAACTTTGTACTCACTTCTCTTTCTCCATTTTGACAAATAAGTGCTGTTAAAGGAAAAGCTGTTATGTACTACATGCACATGGCTTACATCTTTTACCTCATAAAATCCTCCAAGGTCAGCTTCGAGAGAAAAATTGCACAGGAAACTAAAGATAATCACAAGGCCTTCATCAGTTATGTTAGGAACCTGGGATGGAACTCCCAGATATGCTCAGAGTTGATCCAAAATGACAAAAAATACACTGTACCTACGGACATTGCCAACATCCTGGCAGACAGGTTCAGTGCTAACTCCCCCCCCCTCTCCCCCAAAAGAGCAAATATCTATCCCAGCAGAGTGCTGCCTCCCTAACATCTCAGATGCTCAGGTGAAAGCCGCCCTCTCCAAAGCCAAAAACACAGCATCAATGGGACCAGACGGTGTCCCGGGTTGCGTCCTACATGAACTCCAAGAAGAACTAAACCCTCACGTAGAGCTGCTGTACAATCTCAGCCTTACTACAGGATATGTGCCCAAAGAATGGCGTACAGCAACAGTGGTCCCACTCCACAAAGGTGGTGCCTCTACGGACCCCAGAAACTATCGCCCTATAAGCCTGACTAGCCTAGTCTGCAAAGCTATGGAGAGGATCATCATGGAACTCATAAACAAAGACATTGGGGACCTACAGACACTAGATCCTACCCAATTCGGCTTTGTTAAGGGCAGATCCTGCCTCTTGAACCTGGTCGACTTCTTTGAAACAGTCACCAAGGCCATAGATGAAGGGAAGGTAGTCCACACAGCCTACCTAGGTCTCGCAAAAGCATTTGACACAATACCCCACTCAGGAATCATAGATAAGCTATCCAGCTTAAATATAAACCCCTATATCACTAGATGGGTTGCAAAATGGCTCAAAGACAGAACCCACAGAGTCAGAATTGCTGGAGCCATGTCGGACTCGAAACCAGTTACAAGTGGCATCCCACAAGGCTCAGTCCCGGGACCTCTCTTGTTCGGTATATATTTTTCTGAGGTACAGGCTAACACGGGAGGACTGTGGCTGACCAAGTTCGCAGATGACTGCAAACTGGGCGTCATAATTGACTCTCCAGCTGACACGAGCATCCTTCAAAAGGGTCTCGCAGAGACGGATAACTGGTGCCAGAGCCATGGCCTAAAGCTAAACGCCAAAAAGTGTATAGTCATACCCTTTGGCAAAAACAAAGTGCCCACAAATTACCACATAGGTGGTAACCTATTAAGTATGGAGGAAGTAATTAGGGACCTGGTGACTCAAGTCGATAGTAATCTCTCCTGTGACAACCACATTGCCAAAGTGGTTAGAAAGACCTTCTATATAGCCCACCTTATCATGAAAGGATTCACATCTAGATCGAGAGGTCATTGTGCCCATTTATTCATCCCTCATCAGGCCCATAATAGAATACAATGCCCCATTTGGGATGTACCTTACCTGACACCTGCAGCAACTAGAAATACCCCAAAAGTACCCCACAAAGAGGATCAAGGGACTCAAACAGATGCCATATGCTGCTCAGTTAAAGAAACTCCAGCTCTACTCAGTTGCATACCGCCTACTTAGAGGCGAGCTATGCCTGACGTATAAAGCCATGTCCAACCCAGAATTAATGGACATGCTGCACCTCAGAAAATCCAAATCCCTTAGAGCTACGCACTCAAGGGACTTGAACCTCAGAACAGAAATAAATAGGACATGCTGGAGGGACAGATTCATAACCCAGAGGCTCCCTTCGCTCTGGAATAGAATCCCAGTACATGTTAGGCAGAGCCCTTCACTGACTGTCTTCAAGAGGAATCTTGACGAGTGGATGGGAGATCGTAGGTTTACCCCGGGGATTACCTCTGTGTCACTACTAGACAGAGACACAGTAAACTAACTTTAAAAAGGGCACAGTAAACTCAATTCAAAGGATGGCGAAAGCCAAACACATTCTGGCTAGGCTTGTAAATGCCCTAGGGCAGATAGCCTAGTATGAACCTATGAACCTAATCTATAATGTAGGTCTGTATTCAGAATTGTGCTGATGTACAGTTGTGCATCATGGTGGTGATGTACCCACTGCATCAGGGGATAGGATCACCTATGTGTAGCCAGAAATATTGTACCAAAACTTCAGATGTTCTCACCCACCTAACATTTAACTAGATACAGCTCCTTAAAAACTGCCTCTAGTAACTTAATAAATGTACACATACTTTTCAGCCATTTGTATAACATTAAAATGGTTTTAGATAACTGTTCTTTTTTGTTATCATGTTGTATAGACAGGACTTTCGTAGACATTGCTTTTTACAGTTCATTATTTTGGGTTCTGTGAGCCATGATGCTTCTGACAAATGTGTAGAAGAGGAAATGCTCAGATTAATACACTGATTATGCCCAAGAACAGCCTTGGTGCCAGTCATGCCACTGAATATCTTAGAACTATATATACTGTACAGATGCATTGGTGTTACGCAACTAATATAGCTACGTGACATGTAACACAGCAGTATTTACATACATTCCTTTGCCCACTGTTAAGGGAGACAGAGTACATTTAGAGATGACCTACACATTGCAACTTCAAGCCACTTAATAAAGTGTCTGTTATTGCACTGGTGTGTAGAAGTAACCTTTTTTTTTGCCACAAACTGACTTGTAGTTCAGATGTTCATATTGTCACAGTATTCTCTGAACCGAGTGTTTATGTTGCGGTATACTGCATTAGTAGGTAATAATGCATGGCAATAGCATCTCGTTTTGTGTTGTTGTCCACCTGCCTTGATATTTTCTTTGTCTTGGTTCCAGATCTTTCTAATTCAAGCAATACTGATGTACCTACAGGTACTATGCCTTCTAAAACTCGTACTGATAGGCAAATGGCAAGCAGGCTGCAGATTAATTGAGGCACAGAGGGGTATGACACAGATTTGCTGCATGGGCTGACTGCATCATCATCCCCCCCCCCCCACACACACAAAAATGATTATAATCTGTGATGCCAGCCGTTGGATGTTTTTCATAGTATACCATTCTTGCAGAGCTGGCAACTCGGCACGTAAAAATCTACTGTCAATCATTAGCAGACTGGAGTTCCGCTGTGGCGACCCCTAACCGGGAAAAGCCGAAAGACACAACAACAACAACCATTCTTGCATCATAACCCAGAAGAGCACATTTCACTTGATTGAGTTGTTCATCATACTTTGTTAGCGGTTATCTGTAGAAAGTATTGCTTTTTTTTCTGTGACACAGTAAAAGTAAGGGTAGACTGTACTAAAGTTGTACAAGTATAATCCATTTCCAGCTGCTGCTCCACCTTTTGGAGTAAAAACAAATGAGAAAATGTCTAGACCCAGAAAAATCATTTGCTAATTTTTACTCGCTTCAGTTTTCTTTTATTTATTGATTTTCAAATAGTTTGTACCATTTCTGTGTGTCAGAAATATAGTGTTTGAACTATACATATCTTCAGATATCTGAATGTGCTAGTGGCCTCAATAGGATCGGTAGAATTGATTTAGATTTCTAAATCGTTTAATGTATAGGTTAGTTTGTATTTGGAACTAAGTAACAGTTTTTATTTTATTCTATTTTATGTTATTTTAATTAAATTTTTTTTTTTTTTTCATTCATTAATTCATTCATTCATTATTTTGTAGTTAAGCATGTGAGCCACATGATGTAGCCAGCTGTCAAGATAGGTAACATCCTGTTCTTAAAGTTTTTTTTAATTGCTGCAGGAGAAGGGTCTTATCTGTTAACCATGACATTTCTGTTTATAACATTATTGTAGGATTGGAAGGGTCAGGTACTTTGACCTAGGCATTTTTGCTAGATGGTTCTTATACCAGCCTATTGCTTTAACACTAAATGCCTGTTGCTGAAAGGACATTGAAGAGTATGTTGTGATCAAGCAGGACAAATACTTGGGTATAGTTCACAGAAATAGCACCTGACAAATTGCCTTTCTTTGTACTGATTAAGATGTCATCAGATAGAGTTTAGATAGCAGTTGTCATCAGATAGAGTTTAGATAGCAGTTGTCATGCTTTTAATATTCCAGAAATCATGTTATTTGGAAAAGAGATATAATTGGGCAATCGAGAATAGGCTAATTTCTGTGACCAACGTTGGAAGACCTAAGAGTTGTTGGAGGTTTTTGTATTTTTGTCAGGGAGTTGTTATTTATGGTGATTTTGCATCTAACTTTAAACATTGCAAAAAAAGAGGCAAAAATCTTTTTTTTTTTTTTTTTAAGTTTTGTCAGGTTGTGTGGCTGGGATGCCTCTTGAACAAAACAAAAATTATGTGCCCTCTTTAAGCATAGTGTATAATAGGTACATGCGTTACATGTCATTTAATCATCCTTAGTGAGTCAGTAGTAGGGTTAATCCTCTTTTTTCATTACAGATTGGCATTTTTTTCTCTGAAGCTTATGCGTTTGAGAACATGTGTGCTCAGTGTAGGCATACAGAATAATGTTGTGCACTGCACTGGTAGAACGTACTTAGCAAAAAACAAGACCAAAAAGTTGAATTTGAATATTTAAGGTTTGTTAAATCAAAGAAGCAATATAACTTAACCAGAGATGAATGGGGAGCCCTCAATGAACTGAGAAGCGTGATGGGTACGTGTGTGTTTAAATAGGTGGATAAGGGTGGCAATTGGAGAGTGATGTTGAGGACCCAATATAATCAGATGGTTAACAAGCTGTTATTCGTTGAGGATTATGCAAAACTTACCCAGAATCCAGTTCTTGAATTTAATGGTGAACTTTTGGAGTTGTTGGAAAGAAGTGAGATACTAGGTTTCCTCTCTACGGATGATGTTAAAAGGCTTTATATTTATAAACCCCGTAACCCCCACTTTCTATGCCATTCCTAAATTGCATAAGAATCTAGTGGATCCACTTGGAAGGCCTATTGTTTCTGGGATTGATTCTTATTTACATAATGTAGGGGTATTATTGGATTCATTATTGAAAGAAATTTTAGTCAGTATCCCGGTACATATTAAGAATACCCAGGAAATGTGTGAAATGGTGACTAAGATTAGATGGCAAGAAGATTTCTGTTGTGTTACAGTGGATATTAGTTCACATTATACGAATATGCAGCTTAGATGGGTCTGGAGGCTGTTTGGAACATCATGGGTGACTGTCTTCGCACCACTTTTATTGCCAGCCCTTTAGAGTTTTGTTTAACGCACAGTTACTTTGTTTAATAATGAAATCTATCTCTATAAGAAGGGGACAGCGATGGGTACCCCTTACGCTCCCACTTATGCTATCATATGTATGGAGGATTTTGAAAGTATGTTTATTTATTTGACTGAGTTTTATAAGGAACATGTGGTGTATAGGCATTACATTGATGATTTAATTTTCATTTGTAAGGGACACCCTTCAGATTTTGGTCACTTCATTTTTGAGTTGAATAGTAATAACCATGGACTGAAAATGTCCAAGGTGGGTGGTAGGACATCCATTCAGTCTCTGGATGTAGAATTTTATGTGAATAGTTCATACAGAATTCAACATAGGCCATTTAGAAAACCTACTGTGGACAGTATTTTTTGCATGCTGACAGCAAACACTCCCTCACCTTATGGATTCCCTTCCATATGGGGAATTCAGACTTATATTTTGCAATAACTCTGAGGTGAAACTTAAGGATGGATACCTGCAAGAGGTGAAAAGTAGGTTAAAAAAAAGGTTTTAGAAATGTTAGACCTTGCTATGGATAGTATTTGTGGCAATAGAAAGGATCAGAAGAAGGTTTTTTTTGAGAATGGAAGGTGTGAAATGCAACAGACAAAGGGAGAGAATAACCAAGCAGGTATTTCAAAGAAGGTATACTTTGTGACTAAATATTCCCTTTTCTCTGAGGTTATGAAAAAATTAATTTTGGAATTTTGGCACCTCATTTGTATGGATGAGGTGGTAGGGCATTTGTTTCTGACGCATGTTACTTTTTCATATGGAGGTATCTAAATTTAAAAAAGTCTTCTGAATTTGACATCACTGAGTGTGCCACAGGGATCTGTTTGATCATTTGCATGTGGTCATTGCAAAATTTGCATCAGGATTAGGAATATATCTGGAACTTTTATTAATGGTAGAAGGTTTGTGTAACTCATGTGGGGTAGTCTATATCATGGGGTGTGGATGCAACAATGTTAGGTGGTGCATAGGTCAGACAAAAAGAGCAGTAAATGTTTGAATACTTGAACATTTGGGGGACATACGAAACATGAGCAGGAAGAGCACCGTACGTGAACACTTCAGTTCTGTGCATTTTGGTTCTGATGAGTCTTTTTTCTTTAGCATTTTGGCAAGACCTGTTTTGCACAGAGGGAAGGATTTTAAGAACAAGTTAAATGGGCTGGAAAGTAATATGATCTTAAGTTTTAGAACACATCATCCCAGGTGTCTAATCTTGAAGTCAATTTAAATGAATTGGTGTTGTGTAATAATGTATTAAATTTATATTTAGTACTAGAATTAGACAATTTTTTGAAGCTCATATTCATATATATTAGACGCGTAACATTTTCAGTGAAAGTTTGTTATTTATTAGCATGGATCTAAGCACAGTGCACTTAATGAGATAATTGGTCTTGTTTACTATGAGGGGTTCAGCTGGTATAAATTGCAAGCTTGCTGGTGTAATGTAGCCGTTGAAGGTGAATGGCCGAGGCACCAGATGCTTAAGTTGTGAAGTAAATCTCTTTTGAACCATTTATTTCTTGGTCTTTTTTTTCCATTTATTTGGTGACTGGTATATTTAAGAACATACTTAGCCTCTGCACTTGTCCATTTGCCTCAGACCACTAATTAAGCACAGTAACCTGGGGTCTGCAAACAGGGGCGACACAGTGAAGATCTGACATCTTCACTTTTTAAATATAGTATACACTTAAGCTCACTTATATGATCTCATGTTGTTGGAGTTCTCTGTACTCTGTTTTGGGGTCTCTCTTTGATGGGCTAATAACTGGGATAAATCCAGAGATTACTTCTCAGGATCAGACCAGTCATTAGCATGCTCCAGTATATAGACCAAGGAATTTATAGTGCATGTAGCCTGCTGTCCATATCTGCAGAGGTTCACCTCCTCCAGACCAAGCAAGTGTCATTACACATATGGCCTTAGAACATGTGTGCCCCTGAATGTATGCGGAACTGGAAAGGAAGAGCAGATGCATATATCCCAGTGTTAGATTTGTTGGGGACCTTAAAATTAATAAGGGTGGAAACTGTGAGTGAGTCAGAGAGATGCTCTGAAAAATGTGAGGAAGAGTCTGTGGTGGAGGAGGCGAGGTACGAAAAGTACTATACATTGGTAACAGAGAGGTGGCAAAAGTAAATGGGGGTATTTTTAAAGAGAAATGTTAGAAAGGGAGACAGTGTAGAGTAGCTGTAAGGATTTTGGTGTGGTATGGAAGGAAAGAGGAAAGGTGATAACTGCCTCTAGAAGGAAATGTGGATGAGTAGGTTGAAGATTTAATGCTAAGAAGTGTAGAGTTTTAATGCTAAAAGTGGTGTAAAGAATTTGTGTGCCAGGAGGGGTACAAGGTAGTAATTAGATGTTGTAGTGAAGTGATTAAGAGCAACTGGTGACTAGAGAGAGAGGGAGAAAAAATAAGTAACAAAGAAAGTATGTAACAGAAAAGTCAGACACCAGACTACAACAACAAAAAAAAAAAAAAAATATATAAGTAGACCAAATAATGGCTTTCAGACCAGTTCTTAGCAGGGTTTCTACTTGTATTGCATTTTCTTCATTAATGGGTGAATCCAACATGTGATGCCCACAGAGGATTTCTTGGTGCTCCAGTTCCCAGATCAGATGTGAAGAGCCCCACAGGTGAAGAAGTATGTGTTAATTTGTTTACAGGGAACTGGAGTAGATACTGCATTCCATTTGTTATCTGTGACATGGGTTACAGTAAAGAACACCAAAAAACAAAAGGAATGTTTTAGAAATAACTTCCATGTCAAAAATCTTGTGGAAGAATAAAATAAGAAAGGTAAAGTGGAGTTTCAGATTAAAGATCCACAGATATGCATTCTACAGCATCATCTTCTGTTAATTTAACAGCCAAACAAATCTTCTTGGCTAGCACAATGGGCAACATACATTTTGGGTCTGAAGATAAATGGGAGTCACTTACTTACTCACTGGAGTAAAGACCCTATGTAGATGCTATGGTTGTTGAGGCAGCCACGATGAAATAACTCTCCAAAGGTATTAGGACTGCCCACCCCCTAATAGGAATCCAGGGCTCTAGACAGATTTGGAAAATGGACTTATGCTTCAGCGACTTTTGCCTTGAGAGAGCTGAGCTATCTTGCCCATATAACATATTTCCAAAGAGACTTGACCAAGGAGATTAGCATTTCTTTTTCAGGTGATTTGTTGGCTGATATCCAAAAGAATGTGGAAGCAATGCTATCTAAATTCCCTCTCTAACTTTTCCATGCTCCTGCTGTGTAATGCAGCTGATGGAACAGTGAGAGCAGCAGGTACTAACATAGCTATATGAAGTCTTTAGGATGTCCTTCCTTAACACCTCTTTAACTGTCGCACCTTGTTTGGACCTAAGGCCAAGGAGACACTCGCCAGAAATTAACAGGACAGTAAGACTCTTTCTGCTGTGGGAATCCAGTTCTCCACTCCTCAAAGAACCCTTCCCAGGAATCAGCAAGGAAGAAAGATGTAGTTCAGAAAATTGCATGGTTTTTAACCAAGATGCTCCCTCGGACAACCCCCCCCCCTCGTGAAAAAGGAGGAGGTAATTCTAATGGACATCGCCCTAGGGGCAGAGACGGTCTGCAAAACCAAGGATTTCATGGTCCCTTCTCTGAGAATTCCTTTCAGCACTTCTTAGGGTTGCCACCTTTTCAAATGCCCAAAGTGGGACATTTTTGGTACAAACATCAGATTTTGCAAGTCAAAACATACCCACAGACAGTACCAAGGACAGAACTTCACTTTTTTGCCTAAATAAAAGCGTATTCTTGTAGGATTTTTGTTGCTTTTTCTGTTTCTTATAACATTTAGGTGTTTCAGATGCAGACTGTTTTATGCAACTATTACATAAAATATAGGAAATAATTTTGTCCTAAAATCTCAGGACATTTGCCATTTTTTCAATTTTTTTGCAGGACACAACTGCCCAAAGAGGGACTGTCCCTCGCCAAGTGGGACAGGTGGTAACCCTAGCACTTCTGAAGGGTTGCCAGACTGCTGCACCCTCTGGAGGCAGTCGGGGGGAGGTGCTTATTCTTACACCCTCAAGCCTGGCGGGCCTTCACTTCAGACTCTTGGGTGTTCAGGATAACAACCAGAGGATATGCAATTCCATTTCTCTCCCCTCCTCAAATAAAAATAAGGATGGCAAACCCCATCAGATGGAATCCGCGACAGCAGAAGTCAAAAAGCTGTTGGAGAAAAGGGGCATGCATCACGTCCCACCAGACCATATAGGATCTGGAGTCTACTCCAGGTTCTTTTTTGTTCCAAAGAAGACTGAAGACTTAAGGCCTATTCTGGACCTAAGTCATCTAAACCAATTTATGAAGCAGACAAAATTCCAGATGTTTACGGTTCAGTCCATTTTACCTCTGCTCAGGAAGGAAGATTGGATGTGCTCAGTAGAGCTCCAAGATGCCTGCTATTATGTAAAGATAAACTGGTAGTCCAGAATATTCAGGCTAGGAGCTAATCATTTTCTGTTCATAGCTCTGCACTTTGGCCTCTCCACAGCCCCCAGGTGTTAACCAAATGCATGGCAGTAGTGACAGCCTATTTCAGACTGCAGGGGTTCCAGGTATTCCTCTACTTGGATGATTGACTCCTAACCACTCCGACCAAGAATCTGTTGATTCATCATAGGAACCTTTTATTCCAGTTTCTTCACATCTTGGTGGTTCCCCATAAATCTGCTAAAGAGAAAAGTGAACCCAACTCAGTCCAAAGAATTTATCGGGTGCCACCTGGATACTACAACTCAAATAGTCATCTTGCTACAGCACAGGATTCTCTCCATTTGACAAGCAGCAAACCAAGTATTTGCTCATTCCTCACCCCTAGCAAGACTAATTCTAAAACTTCTAGGTCTTATGGCATCTGTGATCACCTTAGTCATCCCCTTTTTATATTTCACATGAGAGTTCTTCAGTGGACCCTCTCGGTTCAACGGCCACTACTTTATCAAATCATCTGCACCCCAATCAGACTAACACCTGTATACAGAACTCACATCAGATGGTGGGTCACATCCACAGAGTTGTTAACAGGACGTCCATTCTGTCCTTCACCTCTTGTAGCTGTAGTTACCATGGACACTTCCCTTCGTAATGCCCCTCCACACCAAAAGGGAAGACTGTTCAAGGTACTTGGACACTGTTAGAGACCAACCTTCACATCAATGCCCTGTTGGTGTTGCAGGCATTTCAAGAATCCCTTCCAGTGGGTGTGATTTCAATTCAGACAGAAAGCATGTCTGTAGTGTGGTGTATGAACATGTAGGGAGGAACTAGATCTTACCCCATTCGTATGTCAAGAAGCCATGAGAGTGTGGCAGTGGGTGATATCTTCCTGTCACTTTCATTTAGCAACATATATTCCAGGACTTTCAGTGTACCAGCGGACAGGTAAAGCAAGCACATTCTTCTGCCTCATGAGTGGTTTGTTAATCAGGTAGTGATGGATGACATCTTCCGTCACTGGGGCCATCCTTGCTGCAACCTGTTTGCATCCTACCTGAATAACAAGTGCAGCAGTTGCTTCACCCTAATCCCTCCTTGGGGTCAATCACTGAGGGATGCTGTCATCCATGGCTGGCATCCGGGTCTCCTTTACTCCTTTCCCACTTTCCCATTGATCACAAAATTCACTCAGGAAGCCAGAAGGTGTAAGGTGAAAGTAATCCTCATTGCCCCATACTGGTGTTGACAAGTTTGGTTCCTGTACCTTTTGTCACCTTCTACATCCAACCTGGACACCCCAGCTCTCCTATCCCATCCATCCAGGCACCCTCTCCCAGATCCAGAAACCCAGAAATTAACTCCTTTGCTCCTCCACTTCTGGCAAAGGCCAAAGAACAACATAGTACATATCCTTCTGGCTTTACAGAAGTCTAGTACCAGGAGGGTATACCAAAGCAGTTGGTAAAAAAGTTTCCGTTTGGGCTACAGGAAAGGGGTTAGATCCTTTTCATCCACCCTTTCCTTCCATTTTAGTGGTTTTGTTGGAATTGTTCCAAAACATTCTAGCGTCTCCACATTTAAAGTACAGCTCTCATCTATTTCTAATTTTCACATAGGACACAGTGAGACTCTCGCAGCGTCTTTAAAGGTTTCTAAGGTTTTTCATAGAGGAACTTTCCTTCTTCAACCCTGCTATGAGAGACCCAGTTCCTCCATGGAATATTACAGTGATGCTTGAAGCCCTTACATGGCTTCTCTGTGAACCAGCACCTTCAGCAGACTTCAAGGTTTTAACAGGAAATATTATGTTTTTGGTGGCAGCTAGTTCTGCAAAGAGAATTTCAGAGTTACAAGCCCTTTCATGCAAACCACATCATCTGTTTTTTCGTAAAAACAGAGTTTTTCTGTAACCTAATCCTGCCTTTCTTCTGAAGGTGGCATCTTAATCCAACATAGATCAGTCCGTCAGTCTACCAGTTTTCTTTCCAAAGTTTTCAAACAAGGGGGAATACACATTGCATTTACTTGATGTTCATAGACAGCTTCGGTTCTATCTACATAGAACTAAAGATTTCAGGAAATCAGAAAAATTGTTCCTTACATTATCCAAAGCTAAACTGACACATGGTGTTTCTAAGGCCACTCTTTCAAGATGGCTCTCAAACTTTATTACATTTGTTTATCACAAGTTGGGTCTATCATTAATCAAAAAATAGCTCACTCGACAAGGACAGTGGCAATTTTCACAGTTTTTCAAGATAACTTCCCAAATTATGATATTTGTGCATGTGCTGCTGCTCCCTGGTCTGCCTTACATACTTTTGTGTTTCACTATAAGCTGGATGTACAGTCTAGGTTTTGTATCTCCTTTGGCTCTGCTGCTGTCAGGCACATCCTTCCATAATGCTGCCCAGAAAAATTAGTAGCTAGGGAATCTGCCCCAGTAGGTGAATCACTAAAATGAACAGCATCAGATACGAAAGTTATATACTCACCATAAGATAGATCCGTTTTGTCCTATTTTCTTCTGGTTCAACATCCCCCTTCCAAATTGCTGCCTATGGCACCTTGAAAAACAGGTGGTACTGTGGGAGAATTTTGCTAATGCAAACGTCAACAGGTTGGGTCCCTTTTTCCTTTACATGGGAATCCCCTTCACTTTTTGTTGTATTGAACATGATCTTTAGTGGGGTCTCAATACTGGAAGCATACAACTGTATGTTAGGCAAACGCAATCTGAGGTAATTTTGATGGTGGAAGGGGAATTATGGGTAGGGGAGGAGTCAAAGCCCTGGATCCGAAGGTTTAACTGTGTTGAGACTGATCCGAGTTGAATCAGAGTCCCAACAGTTGAAGAAGGCAAAAATATGACAACACGGATCTATTGTAGTGAATCCATAACTTTCATTTTTTTTCTGCAATGCAGAACTATAAATAACGATATTTACAAGCATGTATTTCATAATGTAAACAGAAGATGGCATCTTGTACTTCATAATGTAAACAGAGTATGGTATCAGATGAACACCTAAAAGCTATAAGGGGGAAGTATTTATTTAATCATTCATTCATTTGTTCAGTTATTTATATTTTTTTCTAAGGAGCAACTTGTAGTACTGGCAGCTAGGCTGCAGTACCCACCCCCCCCCAATAAAAATGAAAAAAAATAAAATAAAAATTCAGAAATTAAACCTATATGCCATTCACTACTTTTTAAGTTTTGTGTAGTTCCAGATTCTTTCAACATTCCTTTTTTTTACCTTCAGAATGGGAAGCAGAATGATGTAACGATCCTCCTAATTAAGGATATACATTTTTTTTTTTCTATCTAACAAGTCCCCCTCCAGAATGCTAGAACATTTTCCAAAGTTTGTCTGACTTTTGATTTCTACTTTTTTGGTTACTTTTTTTTTTTTTTTGGATGCTAACTTTATAAAAGTTAATAAGGCCTGCTTATGACCTGACAATCCAGCTTCCCTGCTCCAACTTGGCAACATAATTTCTGTAGAAAAATTCACCTTGTTCTCCCAGTATCAGTCCTGGGACATTTTGCAGTACAACTTTAAACTCCACCAACTCTGCACATTTCCAAAATGCATGCTGTTAGTTCCCCACTTACTTTCCTCACACATCCATTGAAACAGTCAGCCCACAGCATAAACCACTGTTTGCCATAATAAAGCTGCAAGCAGTGGTCATAGAAGGCTCTAAGGTCAACAGGGTCTAGGCTGAAGACCTAGAAGCTGACTGGAGAGAAAGCACAGGGGTTCATAGAATTACTCAGGGCTCATTCACCTCAGGAAGAAGAGGAAATAGAAATGAAGAAGAATGGAGGTAGGATCTTGCAGGTCCTCCTTCATATATGTCAAAACAGCATGTGTAAGGACTTTAGACCAGATATGGAAATAATGTACATAGGGAAAGCTGGTGGCAGAATGCAGAAGTCCAGGAAGTCATCAAAAGAAAGAAGTGCAGGAAAAAGTGGGAGAGAGAAAAGACAGGTTCCCAGTGGGAGTGGGAGTGGGAGTGAATCAGGATTCAGCTCTGTGCCCATTGCTATTCATACTGGTGATGCATTATATCAGCAAACAGGTTTAAGGGGACAGGTTAACAAAGTTACTGTATACAGACCAAGTGGCATTAAAGGAAAACTCTGAGCAAGAACTTCGCCAAAGGATAAGGGAAGGGAATGGAGTGCAAAACTGAAGGCATATGGGATGAAACGGAGTACAGATAAGGCAGCTGTAATGGCAGCAAATGGGGGAAATCAGAAGAAGTTGAAAACTGAGATGTGAGGGAAAATAGTGGAACAAGTTAACAGCTTAATGTATCAGGGAGGGATGCTGTAAGAGTAGGGAAGCTTTAATGAAGAGGTCAAAGGTAGAATCAGAGGAGCTGCAGCCAACTGGCACAGAGTGGGATGGGTGGTGTATGACAGAATGCCAAAGAAGCTAAGTTAGGTGTACAAAACGGTTATGTGACCAGTACTACTGTATGGTACAGAAACTTGGGCAGTAAAGGAAGAGCAGTAGGGTATTCACTGAGGGACAGAAAAAGAAATGAGGACATCAGAGCAGAAGCCAAAGTAGCTACATTTGCAGAAAAGTTTAAAGAGAACAGATTACAGTGGTTTGGGCACATGTGCAGAAAAGCAGAAAACTATCTGGTAAAGAAGATTTGGGACAGACGGGAAGAAGGCAAGAGGAAATGA
Organism: Protopterus annectens; assembly: GCF_019279795.1. Lineage (NCBI taxonomy): Eukaryota > Metazoa > Chordata > Ceratodontiformes > Protopteridae > Protopterus > Protopterus annectens. Next base: position 1,097,695,969 of record NC_056745.1, on the reverse strand, counting down.
GTGTTTTCAGCAAAGAGATAGATGGATTGTGTGAGAGTAGACCTGTGACAGCCAGGCATGACTTTTGAAGAAGATAGGAGAGTGGCATTCACTTGAGAGAAATGGCGACGCTTGACACGGCACCCCAACTCCATGTAGAAAATGGGAGAAAAAGGAGATCAGTGATGATGATGATTTTCATTACTAATGTCTCTCTTTTTGTATGTATATGTATTTATAAATGTCTGTGTCTGTATGTATGCATGTATGTATGTATGTATATATAACGTGAACAACAGTGCATTTAGAGAACATCCCTACCCTGTTCTTTTAGTCAAACTTAATTTATCAGGCAAAACTGTTTCCACTTTTATACTTGCTTATGATCCTGTGTATTAGCTTCCTTATCAATTCAATTAAATCACTAGGAACCATATACTAAGTTGAGAATGTGTGTACCGAAAGCTGTATCCAGGCTTACCAGCAGTGATGGTAATTTTTTTATCCTCTGCAACTTTTTAAACCATCGGAGTTTTATTAATGTTTTTGAATGTCTGCCTTTCTGCATCCCTGCCTCCTCTCTGCAAATTTACTCTGATTTAGTTCTGTCAATTCTGGCAACACTCTTGCTCACTGTTTTAATGGTATAGACATAAATACTTTATAGTCACGGTTTAATATAGAAATTGGTCTATATGAAGTAGGACCTGCAAGATCCTACCCACACCTTAGTTAAAACTACCACCATCACTTTCTTCCTGGATGCTGGTGTTTCTCTCTGTTTTGCAAGACGCAATTAAATAATTTATTTCTAGTTCTGCTCTTTCTACCAAATTCCAGATCTCTGCTGGTGCACCATCTGACCCTGGTGGTTTACCTGTAGCCTGACGGCCCATAACCATTTTTATTTATTTCTTGTCTGCACTGACTGAGCCTCTGCCTGTACCACCTTTAACAGACCCAGATTTACTATAAAATACTCCCAGCATAGTCCTAGCCTCCATGAATCTGTTTAGAAAGACTTTCATAGTGTGCCCAACATACTTTTCTAGTTCCTTTATGCTCTTTTATCATTCTTCTGGATTCCTGATCCCTCTGTTTCACTACTGCTCTTTCCCCTTTCTACTTTCTTAACTTCTGTGCCAAAACGTTTTGTGTCCTACAGTTGTTATCATAGAGTAGTGCCAACTTTCCATATTCATGCATATTCTCTTAATATTCTTTGGTGGTTTCCCTGGCATCTCTCAGATGTTGCCCTTCCTTATTAGAGAGATTCTTTAAATCATTTTCCGGTGCTTTAGCCCTCACTAACCCTTCACAATACTTTCTGTTACCATTCTCCCATATTTTTCTTTCCTTTATTTCAACTGCAGCTCTAAAATTAGCTTTTTTTGCTTCACAGGTACAGGCAATTTCTCGGTTTCCATCTTTCCTTCTTCTTCCCAAATCATATCTTCTACCCATTCCTTAAATGTCTGCCATTTCAATAAAGTATGGACATATCAACATATGTTTCCTTCTACCTTTACAGGTGCATGATCAGATAACGTAATTGGACATACTTATGTTCCCTCCAGTATTTATCTTATCTGGCCCAGTTCTTTTATCTGTGGGAATGTTAAATTAATTTCACTTGGGTACCTAAGGCTACCACTATATCCTCCATCCTAAAATGATAATATATTACCTGAAGAATATGTTAAAGCAAACAAGAGGAATGTGTATCCGTGCAGCCAATATAAAACCAGAAGGAGCGGCTTGTGTAGTGTAATCCGCTAAAACACAGAAGCCCTTGTACAAAATGAAACAATCCACTTGAAGGTTGTAAACCACAGGCGAATAACTTAATGAAACAGAAGGAACAAGACAAACTGATTAAGTGCTCTAATGGGACTTTGTTAGAATGCAACAAAAAAACTTCTTAAATAGTAAAAGATATATCATGTGACTAAAAAGTACCTCATTGAAAGTCTCATTGAATTCGAGAATCTCATTGTTTCTTAAAGACATAAGCACAAATAATAATCCATTCCAGTCAGATGTAAGTAGTGTTTAAAAAACATCTATTAAATAAACAAATACAAAAAACTTACAAAACATATAAAGTTTGTTAGATGAAAGCATAATATTGAAAAATAAAATCTATGCATCTCTATGAATCTGTGTTGTCATAAAATTATACACATATGTTATTTCCTGGCTTTTGACTTTAAAGTAAGTAGAAGTGAGATGTGGTCATTTAAGCCAGGAGGGTTAGAGGCATTTAACTATAGCTACCAAATGAACTCACATTTTCTAAAAAAAAAAAAAAAAAAAATGTTTCCCAGTCACCTCCTCTTTCATTTGGGGTGACAACTTCTAAAATACCAAAAAATAATTTTTTTGTAATTTGTACATGACAAACTATGCTTAAACAGGGAACTGTTTAAATTCCCTTTAGAAATATCATAGTAGTGCTCGTAAATACATTTAGAAGAGCATCTTTCTGTTTTTCCAAAATAAAAATTGCTACAATTAGAACAGATAGCAGCATATACTGTTCCTTTTGTGAACAATTACCCTTGACCAGTTTCAGTCTTTGTTCATTAACCATGAGAGTGTCTCCTTCGAAAATGTAAGAGCATTGATTGCAAGCTCCACATTTACGTGTGCCTAAAGGAAGGTTGTTCATAAGTAAGTTAGGTGTTTTTTCAAATAAGTATTTTAAATGATTTCTTGTTTTGTAAATAAAACTAGGTTTGTCACCAACTGAACTGTGTTATCAGGGTCTATTTTAAATAAATTCCAGTTATTTTTTACTATGATTTTATTTCCTGAGAGAAACCATCAAATTTTATAACTAGAACATTAGTAACCAATGAGATTCTCAAATTCATTGAGACTTCCTATGAGATTTTTTTTAATCACATGATGTATCTTTTACTATTTAAGAAGTTTTTTGTTACATTCATGTTTCTGATGAAGACCCATTAGATTTGGAGGGGCGAAAGTGCTTAACCAGTTTGTCTTGTTCCTTCTGTTTTATTAAATTATTCTCCTGTGGTTTACGACCGGAGTGGATTGCTTCATTTTGTACAAGGGCTTTTGTTTTTTGGTGGATTACACCACTTGAGACATTCCTTCTGTTTTTTTTTTTTGACCTTGAGAATCTACCCTGCTTAGTAATTGTCACCCTCCTTTGGCCCCCTGATTCATCCACATTTTACAAACCATATACATGTCTCCCCCTATAATTAAGATAGCTTAGAAAAGCTTAAAACATTCTTTTGAGTTGTAAAACCGCAGTCTTATGTGGTAAATACACACTTAGCAAGGTAATTAATTTTCCAGACCCTTGGTCCTTCACTGCCATAAATATTTCATGTCCATCCGTTTTTCTTCCTGTTTTATCTAAAGAACTCCCTCTTTTAATCACCTTTATTAAATTGTCATTTAATACATAGGCACGCAAACATTAATAGAAAACAAACCATATTAACTTTTTTTTTTCCATTTACACACATTACATCTTCTTTTTCTTTATAACAACTGTCTTTCAGTCCTGCATTACATAAATCACTCAATTCCTGCCTTAAATTAAACCTAACTCCTCATCCTGAACATTATTCTGAATGTATTCTTCCCACAAATTCCATTTATTTCTATGTAATTTGCTTATTCCCTTTTCTAAAGATTCCTCTGCCAGTTTTGCAATCTTCAATACTTAATACATTTGGTTGAGATTTTGATTTCCATTTTCTAGTAACTGATTTTTGGCTGCCAGCAAAAGTACATTTTATAAGTTTAGGCAATGCAGATCCTTACACACCCAAACATATGTTCCCAGTTGCCTCATTCTTCCCCATTACACCTTCAACATCTGCTATCTACCTTGGAAAAAAAATCTTTGAAATCTGCTTTGGGTATAAAAATACCAATGCAAACACTTCCAAGCAAAACTCCTAAACTCTTTGGATTTGTTGCATACTTGGGAGCCATACATATGTCCTCCCATTGTTCCCTTATAAATTGCTTTTCCAGTCTCTCTTTCTAGTCTTTTCTAACCTCCTCTGATTGATTCTTTTAATTAACATGTAATATTTTATATGTCCTACTAATTATCCCTTTTTTAAATTTTTATTTGATTTTACATATTCCAAGAATAATTCAACAGTTTGAAAAAAATGAAACAAAACTATATACAAAAGTCCATGACACGAATTATATACACAAAACCATTAGTACTTTTTTCTAATAGATTATTAAATTTCTGCCGGACTATGTATTGATGAGTTGCATTTCTAGTTCTAATTTTTATGGTCGATAATTCATTTTTACAAACAGATTTGGCTAGAATTTACCCCCTTTTTAACAGCAGTTTCTGTTCTAGATTCAACTAATAAATCTACCAGAGCTGGTGTTTTGTACAAGACTCCCCAGTCTCTTTCTCTTTGCCTATAATGTGATATCTGCAGTACAAACTTCTTGGCCTCATCCCACTCTATTACATTTCCTTCTCTAGTTATTTGCTCCAAATACCTTGGATCCTTTGCCAGTTTTCTCCAGTAAATTCTAGCCCCCTCTTGCCTATTTTCTGTACCCTACTTGCAGTCATCCCTATTGGCAAACTCTCCTTTCTGTATTCACATGTTGGCTTTTTTCTTAGAATACTTTCTGCAACTTTATAAATATAATATTCTACATGGTTGGTATTATTCTGCTTAAGGATCTGCATCCAAAACTCCACTCTCTTCTTATTTCTTGAACTCGGGAAGCCCTTCTTCTTGTTAATATTATCACCCTCTCTCCCTCTGTCACTGGTATTCATCTGAGTAACCAGCCTTGAAGATCTTTATTTCTCGCAACATTACTATTGTGCATTGGACTTCTTGTTTTTTGTTTTTATTTTTTATTTTATATTTTATCATTTATAACATTACTATATGCAAACTACTCCACTCTGTATAAGAAAATGGTCTCTGTCTTTTCTCTGTATCTACAAGACCATTCAAATTTCTTGTTAATATAGAAAATGCAGCCATTTCCACTTTAACATTCACATTGTTCATCCGATTTTATATGTAACCTTCCTATCTATTGTATTCCCATCCTACTCAGTGAATGCCTTTTCACTTCTTTATGCTAACATGCTACAGCATTTTTATTGGATGTATGTTACGTATTTTTAATGTATTTCCTAACATTATAGCCTTCTCCTCCCAACCCCTCAAAAACACAAGAGCAAGCAAGTATGTAGAGATACTCTCCCCTTATCAGGGCAAATGCCCCAGTTAGATGGCTATCCAAATAGGTAATAACTAACCTAAGTTAGGTCTGGACTGTTAATTCCCATAATCTTGCCTTCTTTTTTATAGAAAATTCAAAACTGGTATCTAAATCTATTGTGTTTTTATCCACTACCAACAGGGAAAACAGCGATCATGTTTTCCATTTTTCTAGGTACATTTTCCACCCAGCCCTTTAATTTTTATTTTTCTGGTTTTCTTTTTCTATTATTCAGCTATCTTTTCTTATTTTTGCTTTAACTGTCAAAGTGTTACAGCTGCTTGAATAGAGAACATTACATAGGTTCATAGGTTGGTACTAGGCTATTGGCCCTAAGGCCTATATAAGCCTAGCCAAAAAGGTACCCTGGCTTTCGCCACCCAAGAAAATTATTTACCCATGCCAGTGTTGAGCAGAGCCACAGAAGTGATCCCTGGGGTGAATTTCCTATTTTCCATCCAATCATCAACATTTTTCTTGAAGAGTGCTAATGAACTTTGTTTGATATAGATAGGTAGTGGGAAGTCTCTGGGACAGGAATCTATCCCTCCAGCATGTTCTGTTTATTGTGGTGACAAGGTTTAGGTCCCTAGAGCGTGTAGCTCGGAAGGGTTGAGATTTCTTTAAGTGGAGCATGTCCAACAGCTCTGGGTTTGACATAGCTTTGTATGTTAGGCAGAGATCGCCTCTGAGTAGGCGTTATGCGACAGAGTAAAGCTGGAGTTTTTTGAGACGGTATGCAAGGGCATCTGTTTGAGGCCAGTAATCCTCTTTGTAAAGCATTTCTGCGGCCTTTCCAGTTGTTGTAGATGTCTTGTGAGGTACATACCAAAAGGGGCGTTGTACTCCATAATGAGTCTAATGAGTGACGAGTAGAGGGGAACAGTGACCTCCTTTTTTCTGGATAGTGATGAGGTATGCCACATAGAAGGATTTCCTGACTGTTGTGGCGATGTGGTTATCAAAGGTGAGACCACTGTCCACCTGTGTCCCAAGGTCTCTTGCCACACTTTCGGTGTTAAGTAGACTACACATAATTCAGTATATTGCTCCTTTAAGGCCTATCTTAGTCCCTTTGCTCTATTCCACTTTTAAGGCCACTGAATGCATATTTTAGACCAATCTTAAAGGAGAACTCTACTTAAATGTTATTTTCTTTTTCTATCCAAAAAGTGATTTTTCCTTCCTGTAATGCAACACTAACGTCACAAACAGAAAAAGCATAATTTAATAATTATTCCATTTGTTTTATGTCTGAACGGATTTTTGTTTGCCTTTCTTTACAACATTTGTCTCATCTGTTACACCATGTAGGCTACTACTAATGGCAGAGTAATTAGGTTAGGTCATTCATGACAACTACAGAGCCATTAAGGCACATTTAAAACATTGTTTTCTTATCAGTCACAGATTGCCAGCATTACACCTCTGATAAGTAGTGCAGCCTGGAGTCTGAACAAATGCAGGGGCTTTCAAGCTTACTTTTCAGATGCAAATGAACAGAAAACACAACTTGTTAGTAGTAAAACAAACAGCAACAAAAAGGTATACCTCTAATGATAAACTTTCCAAAACACAGCAATAGTCCCAAATGCAAATGAAAAAATAATAAAGTCTGTAAAGAACGAAACAAGGCAGGTAATTCATAAATACACTGTTTAACAGACCATTTAAAACCAAGGAACAAATCCATAAGCAGAAATTTGCCTTTGGGACTATTGCAGTGTTTTGGGATGTTTATCCTTAGAGGTATACTTTTTGTTGCTGTTTGTTTTACTTTTGAAGTTCTCTTGGTAATCTCTTGAAGAATAGCAGAAGGCTCTAATATCGAATTAGACTATAATCGCAATGCTTTGGGCTTGTCGAATGGTTTATCAGCTAATGGTATAGGAAGATTATTACAAGAGAAGAGGAATCTACTATCAGAATGTGACATGCAATCTCAAATATGCTCTGAACAGGTTGAGTATGATTTAGAACTTACTTTTACTTTAATTAAAGACCTGGAGCATTCATTAACTAAATACAAGAATTTGCAATGGCAGCGCATATACTTTGAGGCGTGCTTTTTATATAAGGTAGTACCAAGAGGACTGAGAGTTCTCAAAATGCTTTTGCATGCTGATACCAACCCTACTTTACTTAAAAAATGGCAACAATTAAACTTATGAACCAGCGATTGAACATTCTTTACTCTCTGAACAATAATTGCTTTGCAATATTAATAATTCACTTCCAGCTGCCATTTATAGTCAAAAAGCCAATGATCTACATGCTCTTATTTCAGGCTTAGAACATTGCCTGCAAATGCAGAAAAGACATAAACTTGAAAGAGATATCAAAGACTTCACTAATGGTTCTGTTTTTGTTTGGCCGCACTTTAATAGTAAATCATCTGACCCACGGACAGTGGAAATAGTAAATACACAACATATTAATGTGAATGGCACTTGCTCTACATCAGTCAGTACTGAACCCTCATTTAGAACAGGCAGCACAACTCGGGCATTGCATACTGCTTCTGCTGAGCCCGCTTCATTACCTGACATGAATCCATGAATCGTGAGATGGAAAGAAAGGAATGTGACCAATACCAGTCATGTTTTTCACTCCCTGCTGCTTCCTATCCGGAAAATGGAATTGCAACACCGGAGCAGGTCATGGAATAAAGCACGGAGGAGACAACTGTCCTCAGAGGATCAGAACACCTACAAAGATTTGAAGAAAATATGGGAACTGATACAGAAACAGTAATTTTCAATTTATCTTCAGATGTTTTATCTAGAGATGAAGTGAAAGTGCTTGAAAGAGGCCTTTCTTTTATTCCAACCTCACAAGCTGACTTTGCTTCTACAGTTATTGGCTTACGCATGTTTGCCGGCAATGTTATGTTAAAAAGCCTGTTTGCTAATGATTTAAGAGTTGGCAGTACTAATTTTAAAAAACCTAGTGATTGGTCCCCAGCACTTTCTCCTGTGGTAGAAACATTTTGTAATGTTTGTGAACAACAGGTTCATGAAGCTTTAAAATGTCATAACACAAGTAATTATGGTTTATAATCTTGTAAGTTTAATAACTTAAATAGAAATGAAAGACTAATGTTGTCCTCTTTAAAGAAAAATTCTAGCATTTCCATTCAACCAGCAGATAAAGGGAATGGCATTATTATTTTAGATAAACAGTATGTGTTAGCTGTGAATGATCTGCTTTCTGATGCTGAAGTATATAGAGTGATTGAATTGCATGATATAAAGGGACTCTGTGAATCTATCTATAATACGTTTTTGATTTTTTTTATGAGTCATATTATCATAACTGAATTGTTTAATTTTTTTTTGGTGAAGTTTCCAACAATACCTGTCTTAAATGGTTTACTGAAATTACATAAGGATGTACATAGGCCGCCCATGAGATCTTTAGTCTCGGGTCGAGGATGGCAAACCCAGCCACTTTCTATATATGTACAAAAGAATTTAAAACCAATACTGAAAAATTCTAGGTATGTTTTACTTGATACAAAACAGTTTTTATATGATATATATAATTGTGTTAGTAATCTGAATATTATTCAGCGATGCAGTTGTTTATTAGTGTCTCTGGATGTTAACTCCATATTCACTGTTATACCTCATGATCAGGGTATTTCTGCAGTGAAATCTTATTTGGCAATACACACTTCTTATGATGAAAGGAAAAATTGATTTGATTTGTAGGTTATTGGAATTAATCCTTGAAAATGATGTTTTTTTGTTTGATTCCAATTATTACATTCAGAGCAGAGGCGTAGCTATGGGCACACCATGTGCCAATAGCTACGCCAGTATTATGCTGGCTCAGTGGGAGGAAGTCCAACAAAACAGCCAGCACCAAAGTGTTTGAAGCACACACAATCATTTATTATTTCAAAATAGTGGCTCCACCATCATACCCATTTCGGCATTCCTGCCTTCTTCAGTGAACAAACCGTATTGACAGATACCATAGACATTTATCAGAATTGAATTAAATTAATTAATTCTACTCCCTATTACATCATGTCCCTTAGTGACAAAAAAACACTTATTTTTCTACGCCAGCAAGGGTAGCTGTTGAAGCTTCTACCTCACAGGGAACTAGAATCTCTTTTATATCAATGAATTTATATTATTCTACAGACATTGACATTATTAAACATATAGTTAACAAGAATTGGTTCATTCTTAGGTCTGATGAAAAAGTACGGAGAGTAGTTGGCGACAGACCTAGCTTTCAATATAAGAACAAGAAAAACTTGAAACGTTTATTATGTTCTGGGAGTAGGCAGAATTCCCAGTGTAAGAATGGGACACTGCCTTGTGGAAAATGTAATTTTTGCAGTGTATTACTAAGCAACTCTGATTTCAGTCATCCAATCACTAAAGAGTATTTTGAGTTTAATATTCTTGCAGACTGCAACACCCAGTTTGTGGTGTATCTTGCACAGTGCTTTACTTGTATCTCTTTCTGTGTTGGGAAGACTGTTTACTTTGCGAGTGTATAAGAGAGCATTTGAATGCCATTAGAAATAAAGATGCAGATAGAGGTGACCTAGCCAAACATGTATTAGATAAAGGTTCAGATCATTGTTTTGACTTTATGGTTACTGGCATTGTATATATGAGTCCACGTTTGGGTGATCTCAGTAATCTTTTGGAACAATGCGAGTCCAAATGGATTGTTAGACTACATGCAGATAAGCCTCCTGGGCTTAATGCTAACATTCCCCTCAAACCCTGTTTATTAGCACGTCCATTAAAATAAATAAGCAGTTAATGATTAATTTAGTTATTTTTACTTATGATTATTATTTTTTTGTTTTGGGTTTTAATTATATGTTTATTTGATTATTGTATTATGAAGTATATTATAATAACTCAGTGTCTCATTGTATAAGCATTAAGTATTGATTTTATTCATTTATTCATGATGCCCTAGATTTTATTGGATGTCAGAGATGATGTAATTGATGATGTATTTTATGTATTTTTACTTAAGGATTTGCTCCTTGGTTTTAAATGGTCTGATGAAGCACCGCTGATGGGTGCAAAAGTGCTTACCTATTAAACAGTGTATTTATGAATTATCTGCCTTGTTTCATCTCTTATACACTTTATTTACAATGTATTATTGTTTTTTTTAATACAAATTATTTGTCTTCCTCTTGGTGCCACAAAGAAAGAAAAAAAATCTTTATTTTCTGTTAACATTTGATTTTGCATTTTTTTATACTATATTTTCTGTAAAAGTGCATGTTTCTTCTGGTGTTTTCTTACAAAATCTTTGTATCACATACAGTGTTTTGTTGAGACAAGTCAGTGAGTTGGGGAAGGAAAATCACCATCAAAGACTCTTAATTGTAGCTACAATATTAAAAACTGTGAATGCAACACAAACCATCTCAGCCCAAGAAACACCTGCTAATTACAGGGCTCAGACTTTGCAAACTTGAACACTGAACTACAGTTGTTACTTTGAAAAGAACAAGTAAGTCCGCTATATTTTCAAGTGTGCCATTCAAATAAATGTGTCAGAGATGGCCACTAATGAAAATCAAAGGAAGCAAAGTAATTAAAAATGCAGATTGATGCTGACAGTTAAAATCAGGCAGTCACAGGGGCGGAGACTAGATGTCCAACTGAGAGCAGTGAATTTTGAGAGCTCCATAAACTAGTATAATAATATAGGAAATTTTTTTTATTATTTTCAAGTTTAAAATGTCAGAAAGCTATAGATAAACTACATAAATATACAAAAAGTCTGACCAATAATAAAACTGTTGAAACAAAACAACATTAAAGCACAGCTGGCCTTTCCAGCCAAGATAAAAATACTTTTTGCCAATGAGATGAGAACCTTTAATGACTTAGAAGAAGCTACTATATTCATAATACTGTCTGTTTATTTTAACTGTGGAGCTTTTCTCCCCGGGCCTCCGCTGAAAATGGACCTACATCCAGTCTGACACTCCCGGTCAACAAATATAAATAAATAATAAATAAATATCAATTTTGGTGTAGATATACAAAAATGTTCCTGTCAAGTAACTTGGAGATATATTGAGTCACTGAATATGAACAGCTCAAAGAATTCTCATCCAGATGCTGCTTTGAAAAAAGAACTGCAATTGATGACATCTACCTTACAGGAACTATCTTTGAAGATGGATGGCTTTAAAAATTACTTAGAAAACCTCAAATTAAATTCTCAAAAACAGACTGATACTCTTAAGGAACTATTACAGCAACACCATACAAAAATAACAACTATAAAGACTTCTCTAAATGACATTGAAGGGAGACCCAAAGAGGAAGAATTTCAAAAAGAATTTCTGCTTAAACAGAATATATGGCTGCTTAACAAAATAGATGACTTAGAAACCAGGGAAAGGAGAAACAACATAAGGATTTTTGCTCTTCCTGAAAACACTGAAGGTGAAGACATTATTTCATTCTTAACCTGGATTCCTGAATTTTTAGACTTGAAAGTGGGACTTTCATTTGGAATTGAAAGGGCACATAGAGCACTGAGGAAACCTGCTTCTAACTCAACAAATACTCCACCTAGATCCATAGTTATAAAATTTCTTTCATTTCTGGACAAAAAACTAATATTAAAATCTGTTGGAGAAAATCACCCTTAAAATACAATCAAAGCCTGATAAGGTTAGACAATGATTATTCTTCCAGAATACTGGAACAAAGGAAAAAAGTCTGACCAATAATAAAACTGTTGAAACAAAACAACATTAAAGCACAACTGGCCTTTCCAGCCAAGATAAAAATACTTTTTGCCAATGAGATGAGAACCTTTAATGACTTAGAAGAAGCTACTATATTCATCAAAAACAACATAGTGTCTATCCCAGAAGAAATGGAATGGATGGCCCCCTACTCTTAAAAGAATAAAATAAACAAATCCTTGGACCAATGCTAGAAAGAAGAAACAAAAAACTGATTGCAAGATAGCTATCCTAAAAAAATAACTCTTACAACTGCATCTCTCAAAGTATCAACTGATATGATACATCACTTGTCATCTGTTTTTTTTTTTTTTTTAAAGGAGGGTTTCTTAAACAACCGAGAAACAGTAATGATTTATTCAGAATGTTCAAAGAGTCCAATAATTCTTCACAAACAAAGGTAGGTCAAGATGGGTTACTATTTACATTATATATAACCCAAACAAAGCAACATATAATACAAACCTAGAAGTTTCTATTCACCTACCTGAACTCAATGAATACTTATCTTGTTCATTTTTCATTGATTTTACTTATAATAATTTAAGTAATTAATTAACTAATTCAACAAAGTACCATTCATCAGAGTTCAGACTCAAATGTAACAAATTAACATCATATATAGTAGTAACAGTAGAGTGTTTTGAAAAAAAATGCTGTCATGGAGACTAATGCCTTTTTCAGTTAAAGTATGATTTAGAAATGTCATGTATATCCTGGTTAAATAATGGTAGCAAGCTGCTAGTAAAAATGTCATCCTTATTCTGTCTAAATATAGTTAATATCAATTCTGGCAGGTATCACAGCTGTGAGTGCTGTTTGATCAATCCTGATGTGCATGGATGCAGCTATGTCTGGCAGCTAGTACAAATGTCATTTGGGAATTTAGGAGTGAAGTTGCAGTGAAGTAAAGCTTTGCTTCAGGTGCATTACGAGCCTCTGGTATGCAGTAGACAGACACACTAATAGAAACAGACGCTCCCAGGTTGCTATAGTAATGGAGACAGAGTGACGATAATGTTTAAAGGCTCTGAGGAGCCTCCGAGATGATTCTTGGGAATTAATTTTTTTGGTTTAAAAAAGTATATGTTTATTAACACTTCATTTAGCTCATTAAGTTGATTCTTGCTAAAAAAATAAATAAGTAAATAAATAAATAAATAATAAGTGCAATTTTATATTTAAAATATATTTTGGTCCAATAAATTTAGGACTTACAAAAGAGTGGAAGTCTGAGTTATTGTGAAAGACTAAGAGCACTTGGTCTTGTGCAGTACCCTTTGCAGTAGTCTGGAGGTGAGCTTGCTCAGACGTGTTGGGCATATAGGAACAGCTGATTCTAGGGGTGTTTGGGATTGCCGGGGAGTGCTAGAGAGTCATCAGATTTCCTTCGTGGAAATATCTATGGGAATGGAAGGTGTGTTGAGTGGTTCACTGGCAGAGTGGCCTCTGCATGGAACAGGCTGGTAAAATGGAACAGGTCAATTATTGGTTTGGATATTTTAAGAACATCCTATAAACACACCACATGAACTAGAGAATGGTGTTCTGGCAAAACTGGATGGGCATTGTTGCCCGTGTTTGAAGTACTGATATGTGCGTATGTAAGGATGGAAATGTAGCAAATAAGAAACTAGAAGGGTCTCATAATTTAAAGTCTATGGACTGTATAAACATGCTTGGAAGGAGCTAATAATAAGAATAAGCATTACAGCTTTTGGTCTCTCAAATAACTAAGCAACAGCCAAAACAAAAAACAAAAAAAAACACAATAGTTATGTAATATATAATTTTAGTAAATCTAGACATAAAATATATAATTGTCATACAAGATGAAGCAGTCTGCTGAATTTCGATATTAAAGACAGGATTTAATAACATGGGCTTGTGTATAATAACACTACTGTCTTAACTTGTCATAAATGACATACACTACATTGAGCATGATGATTTTCTTATATAAGTAAATATGCATGACAAGTCATGTAATTGCTTTAACTTGAATTGTAGTTTTTGTAACCCATCTTGACCATATATAATACATAAGCGGTTACCAAGGTAACTAATGCTTTATACATGACATCAAACTGACAAAGTTGTTCAAGAAAAAACATAGAAGCCTGAACTTGAAATACCACAGAATATAACAATTATATTATGAACAAATAGTATTAAATTTACAATAGACACTCGGTTTAATAACATGGGCTTGTGTATAATAATACTACTGTTTTAACTTGTCATAAATGACATACACTATATTGAACATCAAGGGGAAGCATGATTATTTTCCCATGTAAGTAAATGTGCATAACAAGTCATATAATTGCTTTAACTTGAAGTGTGGTTTTGTAACCCATATTGACCATACATAATACTTAAGCTGTTACCAAGGTAACTAATGTTTTATATATGACATCAAACTGACAAAGTTGTTCAAGGGAAACAATAGAAGCCTGAACTAGGAATGTCACAGAATGCAACAATCACATTCTGAATAAATAGTATTAAATTGACAATAATCATTCAGTTTAACATTTGCTGATTATGCAAAATGGAATGTTGCCATTTAAATCTAAAAACTTTCAGGATGCCTTAAAATGGCAATTTATAAATATGGATAGGAAATTTGTAATCATTAATCACAATAAGTGATTTTTTTGTTTTTAACCTATAATGTCACTCATTTTATAATAAGAAATGACAGATATGAAAATCCTTATGTGTAGGAAATGTGGGAACAGAGATGCACTGATAATTAAAATGCACTAACTTTCTTCAATGTTCACATAACTTACTTAAAGCGTCAAGTTTGTTTTATCAACAAAGTAATTACTTAAATGCTGGCAAACAATGAAATATAACTTCTGCTATATCCAGTAAAATACATTGTATTATAAACATTAGGTATAACTATTATTCCATTTATTTATATTAAGTAATATGTTTTCAAAGACTTCATCAGTAAGGGTGACTATGTTAAATAACTGTGTGCTATAATCTTTTACTGAGGTTTTATATATGATACATCCTACTTTACTATGATTGAATTGCTTGTCATCTATCTTTCATGTAAATATTAATTGCTTATACAATAAGTAGACATTTATATTGTATTAGAATTCTGTCTAATCTACAGTAGTACTATATCTGTTCAAAATAATATAACTATTTCTTATTCCTATTACAAGTATTCTCCATATGATAATTCAGTTTATGGAGCTCAGATTGTCAAGGTATGAGTGATAATCTGATGGATTTAGGTTTATCCATCAGATTAGGAATGATTTTCATTCCGTGGCTAGTGCGGATATTAGTTTTGTTAACATTTATTAATTTAAATTTATTTCACAAAAACATATTTAGTATGCCTGACCAAAACATTACTTTACTGGTAAACACTCAAAGTATAAAACTAATAATTTCTTTTAAAAGCTCAAACATATACTTTATAGTTATCAGAGGAAAATGTTTAATAGTCACAATAAAACAAAAATACATAGTCTAAGTAACCTAATATGAATTTAATTTTATTATCCTTAAATACCAATGACTTAAATAATCCTAGCAAGAGATCAAATCTGCTGAAATATTTAAAACTGAACAAAGCACAAATTGTCTTCCTTCATGAAACTAATTTCAAAACAAATGACAATTACAAATGGAATCCTAAGGAATATATAATATTGCACAATCGACTTATAAGACAGAGACAAAAGGGGTAACAGTTTTTTTGGAAAACAAATCTGATTAACCCAGAAATCATTTGTAACTATGAAGATAAAAAAGGCCTTATGGCATTAGTAATAGTTAAATATAATAACAGAATATGGACCCTAACCCATCTATACTGGTTCCCAGGCATTGGAATAGGAACTGTTAAAAAACATTTGGATTTCATTCCCAATAATTATAAAGGCAACTTAATGTTAGGAGGAGATTTTAACTGTATATTTGATATTTCTGAAACTGCAAATAAAAGACCGCTGCGTACATCTGCTATATCAAAAGCTTTAAACAAGTGGGTAGAATCATTTCATCTTGAAGATACTTTCACATTTAAAGAAGATAAATCTTTGTTGTTTTCCCATCAAGGTCACAGATTTGGTACCCAAACTGGAATCGATAAAATATTTGCTGCCCATGACTTACACTCTAAAATCATTGATTTCTCAGTCACTCTCTGTCCCTTTTCAGACCACAATTTCATTGATACTAAAATTTCAAAATGGGTACAAACCATTAATCTTTAACTCCAGAATTCCAGCATATGTAACTAAAATTAAAGAGTTCAAACCCTGGTTATTATCTAAATTACAGTTCTTTTTAGATATTAATTACACCACAGAGATAAATAAAATAATGCTATGGGACTCATTAAAAGCTTACATATATGGTAAAATCCTAACTTGGTATAAAAAAAAAATCAGAAAATGGGATTCTGAATTATTAGATATGCAATCTAAACTTTTGTCAGTAAAAGGTGAAAAAAATCAAAATCATTTGGCGGTGAAAAAGAAAGCAGAAGTATTAAACAATAAATACAATGACATTCTAACACACAAAACTAGTTTAGCTTTAGGAAAAACAAAAATTAATACCTTGGCCACTTCTCCCAAATATCTACATAATTTATCCACAAGAATCAAAATACAATCAAAAGCTAATAACATTAAAAGTATCTTCCATGAAAAGAAAGGGGAAAAATGTCTCGGATATAGGTGACATTCTTGATGCCTGTAGAAATCGCTATATGGAACATTTCCAAAAAGAAAATATACATATCGATCAATTAAATCTAGATAAAAAATGTTTTAATATAAAAAAAAAATACCAGAAAAATTAAAACTAGATCTGCAAGCACCCATATCCTACAAAGAAATTACAGATACAATAAAAGAGGGTAAAATAATAAAGCTCCAGGTATAGATGGCATAATTATGGAAATATATAAAATATATAAAGGTTTTTCTTCAAAGATACTATCTTTCTTCCATAAAACTCTGTTAGAAATTCAGTCACAAGCTTTAATACCACCCTCTTGGAGATATCCCTTAATTACACCATTCCTAAAGGAAAACAAATCACCAAACCTCTCTACCTCATATAGACCTATATCATTATTAAATAATGACTATAAGATATTTATGACAATATTAACTAACAGAATGAAAATACCACTATCCAATACAATAAATAATAGGTTCATAGGTTGGTACTAGGCTATCAGCCCTAGGGCCTATACAAGCCTAGCCGTAACAATTCCCTGGATATGTCTTCCCACAATATTTACTTCCCTGGACCCCTGTCTAGCAGGGCGACTGAAGTGATCCCTAGGGTGAATTTCCTATCTCCCATCCAATCGTCAAGGTTCCTTTTGAAGAGGGCCAAGGAGATGCTCTGCTTGACATGTATGGGCAGTCTATTCCAGAGTATGCGGAGTTTCTGGGTCAGGAACCTATCCCTCCAGCATGTTTTGTTCATTGTGATGACAAGATTTAGATCCCTGGAGCGTGTCTCTGAAGGATTGGGATTTCTTTAAGTGGAGCTCAGGGTTTGACATGGTCTTGTATGTTAAGCAGAGATCGTCTCTGAGTAGACAATATGCCACAGAGTATTGCTGGAGTATTTTTAGATGGTCTGCATAGGGCTTCTGCTTTAGGCCTGTGATTCTTTTAGTGAGGTATTTATACTTCAGCAAAATTATGTAATCCTCCCACCCAACTAGGTGCAACCAGATGTATTTTATTAACTTAACTTTGCCACACAGTGAAGTTGTTTTTTTTATACTTTGTAATTTTTTTAACTTTCTAAAAGTCTCTTTAGATGAATGCCTTATACTAAAACTCCTAACATCCACAGCTGAAACATTTAACATTTATTCACAAACCCATTCCCACAGAAAATAATAATTTATTTATCCCAGTTTTAGAATGTGAATACTTTCAATATTTTTGTTCTCTCCTTATGTAGTCGATGAGCTGTACTTTTCAGTAGCCGTACTTTTTCCAAGGCTTAGTAATCCAAAGTAATAACAATACAGTGGTGTCCCCATCTTTGAAAACTAATTGTACTTGTTCAGTTTTGTTCTGCTCATAAAATGAGGTTGATACATTGCAGTTCTTCCACTTAGTTTACAAGTCCACTTCTGCTTCAGTCTTCCTCAGACAGTTCACCTTCAGTCTCTACTGGGATCTGGTTTGATCCTAATTCTCTGCCAAGTTTTCTCTGCCCTTTGTTTGTGCAACGTTTTTCTTCTTGAACAAATGGAAAGGATTTACTAGCATATTCTCTCTCTCAAACCATTTTGCCTTGCAGATAGCTTTGCAACTGGACCCTGTCTTTCTGTTTATTTAGTTGCTGGTGGCTAAAATGCTGAATTCCTCACATCTCCTGGTATACTGCCATAAATGCCTTTTTTTCCTGGGGAAAAAGCACTCTAAATAGTGTAGGATAAAGGAGTTTAAATGTCACTGTACCTCAGTAACATTTATCATAACTGGAAGAATTTTTTTCTGTTTCTGTTTGGCATAAGCTAAATAATAATTTTCTACATTTGCTTTGGTGACTGTAACTTTCTACACCTTAGTCTTCTGCCATATTGTTGTTGTCTGCATGTTAAACTATTGTCTTGGCTGCTTTCCTAAAAGACTTCTTGGTAGATAAACACATTGTGACATTGTGGCCTTTCTGTTAGTATGTCCTGCTTTGACACACCTGTCTGGCGCCTAATATTGGGCTCTATAAAGTTTATGTAGTCTGTTCCTTCCAGCTTCTCAGGGATGGATGTAAACCTCCAATTTTTCTTCCCTACTCACTCTGTCTTCCAAACCAACCATTTTTGGAAGAGTTCCTGTTGAGTTGTCTCATTTTCTGTCAGTCTCTTCTTAATTTCCATTTCTGACTTTTGAAGCTTAACCAGTACTTTTGAGTGACTCATTCAGCATTTCTTCTATTTTTCCATTCTCCCCCTCATTTGATTTTATGGTGTCCTTCAGTGCCCCAGACCTCTGAGTGTATTTGAGAGATTTCCCATTCAAAGTTCCTTGAAGTTATATCTTGTGTCTGCACAATATACTGGTCTGCTTATCACCAAGTCTCTGTGGAGCCCTTGTCCAGAGCAAGTGTCTCCTTTTGTTTTTATTTATTTTCACTTTATCTTTACTTCTGCCAGATTTTTTTGTTGATTGACATCCATGTGGTACACTTATCAAGCAGGATCTGATATTTATACTAAATTGATTTCTTTAATCAGCTGTTTTCAGCAATTTTCAGTTGTACTTTTGGAAAAGGTCAGTTAACGTGCTTCTCAGTCGGCATCCATCTTGGCTCGTATTACACAAATGCCTTTATGGTGTAGCAATGAATTTACTATTTATGTGCAGAAATACCTTTCTTATTTAAAATGTATTTGTTTTTTTTTTATTTACTTTTTAAAGTTGCAGGATTTACAGTACTGAATCTTGCAGCTGTGGCTGCGCTGAACTCCTGTATCCAAGGGCCATTTTGTGTGATACTGTGGACACGCAGGTTAGGAGCATGGCCTTTTTGTTATGGGTGCACATACGTATATGGTTTATGTTGATTTGGTTGCATTTTGTTTGTTATAAAGTTTTTGTATGTCTTTGTTGGTTGAGTGAAGGTTTTATTAAGTAGTGGAATCTTCAAATTGTAATGCCAAAAACTTTAATATTTTTATGAAGTTTTAACATT
>NC_056745.1:1097593755-1097673755 GCF_019279795.1 Protopterus annectens | reverse complement strand
TGCATGTATGTCTGCATCATTATCAACACCATTTTTTCCATTTTATGGGGCCAGGGTGTCACATCAACAGTGATCATCACTTTGAGCCAATGTACACACTGTTGAATGACTAACCCTGCTGCGGGCATTTTTCTCTAGTACTTACAGATGTGCAGTCATACCTACGGTGAATTTAGTGTGTCCAATCCACCTACTGTATATCTTTGGAATGTGTCAGGAAACCAGAGCATCTGGGCAAAACCCAAACTTAACACAGGGAGGACATGCAGACTCTGCACAGAAGATACCCCACCCATGGATTGAACCAGAGAACCTCTTGTGAGGTGACTCTGTGTGTGTGTGTGTGTGTGTGTGTGTGTGTGTGTGTGTGTGTGTGTGTGTGTGTGTGTGTGTGTGTGTGTGTGTGTGTGTGTGTGTGTGTGTGTACGCGCGTGCATATCTATCTATACATATATATATATATATATATATATATATATATATATATAAATATAAAACACACACACATATATATAGATACATATTTATAAATATGTGTATGCACAGACACACACACACTGGTTCCAGATGCTAAATGTCCACTGCCTGCTTGCTTTACTGTAAGAAGGGAGTTAAGTTTCTTAGTTGGGCCTGCTGGAAATTTTCTTTTATGTATTCATGCTAATAACATGAAGGTCTGTTTCTTGATTTGCCTCCATTTTGTGTCTTTGTGCCATTCATATCGATACAAAGTGCTAAGTCATATTGCCAGCTGCTTTGAGCTGGAGATGAATTTGCCTTTTTCTGTATCTGTATAGTGGGATAATAAAGGAACTGTGTAGGAAAGAGATACTGTGCCAGCTGTGAAAGACTCTGCACACTTTATCAGTTTAAAGTATACTTACTGAAATTTTATTTGAATTTCACCATGAACTTAGCTTAGTTGGTATACACATCAACACCTCTGCTGTCTTTGGCTCTGGAATAGGTATTGTCTTAGTTGTCTCATTTAAAAATTTGAGCCTGTCCAGGAGAACCTTATCGTGGGTAATTTTGAGGGTCCTAGGATGATGGCCCAAGAGAACTGATTCTTATTATTGCGAGTTTGCATGTCAGTGTGCTCAGTTGCATTTATCACAACAGGACATGCTACCTAAGTCTGGACAAGATCTTATTGGGTTTGAGCACACTTAATATTCTCAAAATGGGTAATGCTGATCATATTCAGTTAAATCCCATTTGTCCTTGCATTGAAACCATTGAAATTATTGAACTGTTAGTGTGTAGTAAGGAAAAAAATCCGTATCCCCCAAGGCTTCACAGTCATGGAGAGAGTATCTTTAGAGATGTTGTGTTTGGAAGGTACAGGTGGGGGGGGCTAGCTTTCTGCAAAAACTGTAATTTACTTTGCTTCTGTTAAAGTCAGAAGTGTTGATTGTTGCCTTACAAGATTCATCATGACATGTTGTAATCCTTCTGGGTAGGATGCTCTGCTGTAGATCCTGATGATATCCAGCATTGTTTCAGATCCAGGGAGGCTGCATTAATGATTTACTTTCTCTCATATATTGGATGTTTTTTCTTTTCCTTAGATTCTTCATAATTAATTGCCTGTCAAAATTTGTAATAGCAACTAGCTAAATGCCATCTCTAGCCCCAAAGATCTCGCTTGTGTATAGATATAGGATGACACTTGCTATGTTGCCCTTTTATTCAAAGTGACATATGACCAGGCCAAATTCAACCAAGTGGTCCTATTGAATTGACTTTTGGCAGCAGTGTTCATGTTCACCTTCCATAGTTCTCATTTCGGTAACCAGGCAAATCGATTAAGCCCAGATCTTTCTCCGTGGAGACTCAAGAAATAAAGCTTTGCATATGTAGTATTGTAGGAACTGCATTTTAAGACATAATGCAGGATGGATTATATGTACAAGTACAGATAAACATAACTGCATTGCATACATCGGATTCATATCATAGTCATGCGGAACTGCATTGTGTATATCGTATTCATATCATAGGCAAACTGTAACAGAATAATTATGTATTAAAAGTTGCTGTAAAGGCAGTAGTTTGTACTGTGGAGTCCTTTGTATTAGCCCCTGGGAGGACAAACCTTATGTTTACCAAAATGAGTTTGCATTTACTAGTTTGGTTGGGATGTCATCTAAGAAACTTTTTGAAGAGAAATGTGGATCTGTAAATCCTAACAGCATGTGGGAGTGCGTTCAGTTTATTGGGATGGTCTTATTAGGTTGATTTAGGATATTTCCATACCAAGGCTGTTTGAGGTCCTCAGAAGCCCCGCTTCCACATCAGCCTGCTAGAAATGAGACTGGTATTGTATGCTGAGCAGGCCTGTCAGCTCCTTTTTTCAGCCAGATAGAATGTGTCCCAGTTGAGTAGTACCTGCTGCCTCAAAGGAAAATCGAGAATAAAGAATTCCCCTTTACTGAGTCATCTAAGATGCATGATGTTTGAATTAGTAGTGTAAGACTGATTTGCGTCAGTTGTGCAACAGGTAGCACACTCGCCTTTGGTGCTACAACTCCAGAAGGCTATGGGTACTATTCCGATTCCAAGTGATTGGATTGCTGACACCTTAGTGTAGTATTAGGAGATGCTGCAGTCCTGAGTGTGTCATCTTTCAGATGAGACATTAAACTAAGGTCTTATCTACTTAAGCTGATGGTAGCTCAGGTGGATGTAAAAGATCTTATTGCACCTATTGAAAAAGATTAGGAGAAGTTCTCTGATGCTGTGGCAAATTACCCCAAATAGCATGACTACCACTTTGAGTCCCCCTTGATAAGAGGCTATCAGCCTATTGGGACTAACCCAGTTAACAATGGATAAATAAAATAAAATAAATTAAGGTGAAAGTAGTCCGTGACATGAAACATGTTTCTTCTATCATGGTTGGTCGTTGATGTCCACAGCACATTTTAACACAGTCTGATGTAGGATCCTGTGATTCAGTGGCCCCAGGAATTCAGACTGAGAGGTTTTAGTGCTGTAGTGCATTTCAGTGCTGTATGTTTTTGCTTCTGCTAAATATTTCAGTTTCAGTTTTTGTTAACTGATGCCTGAGCTTTGACTTTTCTCCCTGTTTGATGCATTACTCCTTTTTCAGAAAGAGATTCATATATACTTCTGTCTTTTAATTCCAAAGATGCTGATATGGCCTTAGTTGAACTGATGAGAAGACTTCCACACATTATATTTTGCTGGCCGAGATAGTTTTCAGCGAACACGTCTTCATCGATAAGTAAACAACAAACTCTGTAATCGCCGAACAGCCATATCAGCGACTTTTTTCCCAGGGGAAAAAAGCGCTTGGTCGTCATCGGGGATTTACCCTTTTTCCCCACTGTAGTGGAGTCTCAGAGTTGGTATATTTAGTTAGGGGGGTGTGGGAGGCACAGCCCCCCACTATGTAGGGTTTGAACTTTTGTTTTTTGTTTATTAGGCCAAGCGCTTTTTTCCCCTGGGAAAAAAGTCACTGATGTGGCCGTTCAGCGATTACAGAGTTCGCTGTTTACTTGTCGATGAAGACGTGTTCGCTGAACGCGTCTTTCAACAAGATAATGTAGACTCAAGTAGACTACATTACCTCTGGATAAATGACCTCCTGGTTTATGCTGAGTACAGGGCTCTTAAGCTTAATGCTTGGCTTCAGAACACACTACCAGAATAACATCACTGTACTTTTAGGAGGCATTGAAAAACAAATTTCAACTGCCTAAACAGGCTGAGAGAACTTTTTTGATCCCTTTTGCAAATACACACTACCTACTGCACTAGATTAAACTCCACATGAGCAAGATGAGAAGGCTACTGTGGCAACAGCATTCTTTCAGCTGGAATGTTCGTGATATTAAGATTCTGATTTTGTTGTTTAATTGGTTTGAATTGAGCATGGTGTACATAGTATACCGTAAAGTACAAATGTTGGTGCTTCTCCTCATAGCTCTGAGTAAATGGTTTCAGCAAGAGAATCTTTCACTTTCACCAACATTTACTTTGCTGTTGAGTATTGATTTCTACAGATGTGTAACGCTGTCACTTCCTTCTCTCTAGGGTTATCGGTCGGTAGTTCAGTTCCTGGACCTATACTTTTAACATTGCAGATTAGTACTGTGCATGCCCACTCCCATATTTTTAACACCACAGGTTAAATTTGTGCCTTCCTATTTCTTGAAGGTTATGTCTTTGCATGTATTGGGGCTCATTTACTTTACGAAATACAATAAAGTAGGTTGATTTTAAGTGTGGGGAATTTGAATGAGAGACAGCTAGGTGAATACCATTTAGTGTTAAAAGGTATTTAAAGCTAATATTTGTTTGCAGTTCGGGGATAAAGTTCAGACTCTTACGCAGTATAATGACTGTGTCCTCCAATCTTCCACCTTATTATAAATTCAGTGACTACTTCATCTTGCAGGGGTGAGGTAGAGATTTCATAGAATTATTAGAGGTTACTAGGCTAATGGCCCTAAGGGCTCTTACAAGTCTAGCCAAATACAACCTCTGCTCCCAAGAATATCAAGGTATTAAGTGGAATTAAGTCAACAACTACTGCCCCTGTCTAAGAGGGACACAGGTGAAACTCCTGGGATGAATTTGCGGTTTCACATCCAGTCATCCAAATAGGGTCAGAGAGGGGCTCTGCTTCACCTGAATTAGAAGTTTGTTCCAGAGGAGATGTAACCTCTGTGAGACATATCTGTTTCTCCAGCAAGTCCTGTTGATATTAGGTTAGAGTGAATGTATCTTATACCATTTGATTTACGAATGTGCAGCATTTCCATTAGAGCAGGATCTGAGATTGATTTATATGCAAGGCAGAGGTCACCTCTGAGTAGTCTGTAAGACACCGAGTATAGTGACAGTGATTTCAGTCTATCAACGTATGACATATGCTGAAGACCCTGAGTTTTCTTTGTAAGAAACCTTTGAGGTCTTTCCAGTTGCAGCAAGTGACTGGTGAGGTACACACCAAAGGTAGCATTGTACTGTATTATTGGCCTGATGAGTATTACTTGGGGGTTATAACCTCCTTTGTTCTGGATGCAGTGCTCTTACTTATGAGGTGGGCGACTTGAAAGCGGTCAAAGGAAAGGTTGCTGTTAGCCTGTGTGTCCAATCTGTCACCACTGCTTGCATGCTTAGGGTGTTATTAAAGTGGTAATCTGCAGGGACATCACCCTTGCCAAAGGGAATGGTAATGCATTTTTTTTGCATTGAGTTTTAGCCCATGGCTTTGACACCAGTCATTTGCCTGTGTAGGTCCCTCTTGTAAGATGTTGACATCATTTGTGGACTCGATGAGTGCACCTGGTTTGCAATTATCAGCAAACTTTGTCAGCCATAGGCCTTTTATTTTAGCCTGTTCATCCAAGAAGTAGATTCCAAATAACGGGGGCCCCAGCACAGACCCCTGTGGAACACCACTAGTTAGAGGTCTGCTGGTGGAGATAGTCAGCTATTTTGACTGCGCACGTTCAATCGCTGAGCCAGTTTGCAACCCACCTGACAATATATGGGTTGATCTCCAGCTGGTTGAGTTTATCAGTGAAGCTTGAGTTTGGAATAGTGTCAAAGGCATTGGTCATGTCCAGGTAGGCTGTATGCATGGATTTGCCTTCATCTAGGGCATTGGTGACTTTCTCAAAGAAGTGTACCAAGTTCAAGAGGCAGGATCTTCTTTTAACAAAGTCAAACTGGGTCGGGTTGAGCATTTAGAGGTCTCCTATATCTTTGTTAATAAGATCCATGATTATTCTTTCCATAGCCTTGCAGATTAGCCTGTTCAGGCTTAGGGTCTATACATCCCAGGGTCTGTGGAGGTGCCTCCTTTTTGTAACAGGATGACGGTTGCTGTTTTCCATTCAGCAGATACAAAACCAGTGCTTAGACTGTGGTTAGAAAGAGTACCCAGTGGTGCAGTTAGTTTTTAGAATGCAGCCTAAGATATTATCATGTCCAACAGAGACTGTGTTTTTGCCTTTGATGAGAGCATTTATGACCTGCTCCATGGAGATATTAGGTGGAGGGCAGGTGGTAGGGATGCTTTGGAGGATATGTGGTGAGGACAAAGGGGAGAGGTTTTCACTGAACCTGTCCGCTAGCAGGTTGACTATTTCTACGGGTTCAGTATATGTGATGCCATTAACAACCAGTTCTGTGCATATATGGGTTTTTCCTTTAAGGTTTCTGATGTAGCTAAAGTAGACCTTATGGTTATCATTAGCGAAGGAGGCTAATTTGGACTCATAGTTAGCTTTAGAATGCCTTACGAGGTGTCTTATTTGCTTGCGTAAGCCAAGGAGGGAATGCTTCCATTTCAGAGACCGTTCCTTCCTGCTCTTGGACAGCAATTTCTTTGTCTTATTGTATAACTTGTTAATGGTGGGTGTGCACAAGGCAGGCTTTTTCTTTCTTGAGGATCATGTTTTCATCCTGTCAGGTATGGCTGAGTCAATACATTTGTATAGATGCTTATACAAGGCATTGATATAACTCCCAGTGTAGGTGTCCATGCCATGAGTCAGGGCAGGGACTGTAAAGCTATTAATGCTGCCACATATTAGGTTGTAATCGGCTTTGGAGAAGTTTTTTAGTCTAGTGGATGTTAATGGGGTGTCAGATGTTATTGTTACTTCTAATAAGACTGATTTATGATCGGATGTCACTAGGGAGGGCCGCACACATGGGGTGGTGCAACGATCACCCATGTTAGTGAGCACCAGATCCCGAATGTTTCGGCCCCTTGTGGGGTTGTCAATCAACTGGTCCAGAGCATTGGAGTTGATGAAGTCCAAGAACCTTTGGGTAATTGTGTTAGTACACTCTATGGATGGGTAGTTAAAGTCACCTAAAATCAGGGTGTTTGGTTGCATCTTGAATGATTCAAGTAGACCCAAGTATACAGTGTGGATATCCTGGCTCATGGAGGGGTCCTATAACTGGCGATGACTTGGGGGGGCAGGGGGGGGGGTCCTACCTACAGTCAGTTGGACCTGGATTAGTTCAAGGGAATAGTTTTGTTTAACCAATCTAGAGGTGTAGTTATCTTTGAATATTGATACTCTACCTCCTTTAGTTCTCGTACTTTCAGTTTGTGGTGTGAATAATAATGGAAGGTATTATAACCCAGTAGAGCCTGAGTGCTTTCCGTGGTCTTAAACTAAGTCTCTGTGACTGCACAGATGTCAGCATCTTCTAAGGTGAGGGCTTCTTCCAGTGAGTGCAGTTTTAGGTTTATAATCCTAGCATTTAGTAGTATAACCTTGAGGTTGCTTTGTGAAGATATTTTTATGTTGGGAATTTTATTGTTGTAACATTGCCTAAAAAGGCACTATGGGGGAGGCAAGAGCCTTAGCCAGTAACTGAAATCTCAGAGGTGACAGATAAAGACCATCTCTGGCAAAGCAGTTTGGTCTGTTTGCCGTGTCATCCCAGGCTGACAGGTACTGGATCCCTTTAGAATGATATCAGAAACTAAGCCAATCTTTGCAGTCAATCATTATTTGTTTATATTATGGTATTATTTTAGGCAAAGGTAGTATGCTGCTCAAGGCTAGGGACATACCTGCCTGAAACAGATATTCAGAGAGCTCAGTCATGTCTGCCTTCATATAGTCCAGTGAGGTACATCTCAAGTCATTCTCACCAACATAAACTATGATGGAGTCATAATGGTACTTGTGGAGGGACTTGAGTGTGTGTGATCTGCTGGATCCTGGCACCCAACACACAGCTGACAGTAACCTTCTCCTTGTCCAGCCTGTTGAGTGGGACAGCTGTGTGTCTCACTATAGAGTTGCCTGTGACCAAAAAATTTGGTTTAGATGTGCTTTTCCATAGGGGCTTGTTTGGTGAGACACTCGTGCTTGTGGTTTTATGTGTATTGAGTGCTGTAGGTGCTGTACTGTGTGTAGCATGTTTGTGTTTCAGAGGTCGCTGGTGTTTAGGTAAATTTCTGGTGAGTACCTCCTCATATGATGGTTTGTTTTGAGAGCGTGGTTTGTGCAGGAGGTGTAGTATGTGGTCCGACAATCTGTTCAGTGTCACTTTTCTGTGAACGAGAGAACAAGAATTCCAAATTCTTAGTGTATATGCATCTCTCACAAATTGAGCTCAAGTGGTTTAGGAGTAGTGGGTTGTCAGTTGACATGATACAGTTGCTACACTGCCTCAGGATACCCATGTCAATCAGGCTGGCAGGAGAAATGGAGGAGAACTAACCATCTATAATTTTGTGTCTTTCAGCTTTTCCTGGTTAGGGGTCGCCACAGCGGAACTCCAGTCCGCTAATGTTTGGTAGTGTATTTGTACGTACCGGGTTACCAGCCCTGGCACACAACCTTCAACGAAGGCACTCCCCATTCACATATGCCACCACATAGAAGATGCTCTAGCTGAGAATCGAACGGGACAATGTCTTACTGTGAGGCGACAAAGCTACCGCAGCACCACCACCGCAGTAACTGACCATCTATAATACTAGGTGTAAATTTGCTTATTTGAATGAGGAAGGATATGGTTTAATTGGGAGCTTAATGTTGGGTCTGTACTATTGGGACTCTTGAGGGGTAAACTGAGCAGATGCCATTGCAAACGTGCTGTTACATCAGAAAATTTGTGATTTGTGAACGTTATTTCAGACTTTCTCAAATATCTGACAGCCACTGATTACATTAGTAAAATTAGGGCTGAAATACAGAGTTAGGAAACCATGCCTCGTGTTTGATTGACGCCTGCTTGCAGGATCCCTGAATTGATGGAGCAGAAGAACATAGAAGATCTTAACATAAGAAGATGTTGATGGAAGAAGATTTTGGTCCTTTAAATCTGTGTGAATATTGCAGCTTACCATGTGTTCCTGTTCTTTTTGTTAATTTCTTCCTTTGTATCCCAAATCTCTTTATTTTATATGCATTCCTCTTTCCATTCAAAGTTGTGCGTTCAATGACCCTTCCAATGTCACAGTGTAGTACTGTTTCCTGACATTAGTCTTAGGTAAATCTCTACTCTTCTGTTACTACTTGTCATTGCTACTCTTCCCGTTTGTCTCTGTTCTTCAGTTCTCCACCTAGCATGTGCCCATTTGTAGTGTATAGCATCCATATTGTGTCTCATTTTCAACATTTCTTCTTGTATTTATGCTTTTCTAGTGATTTAGCACAGCACTTTGTGCCACTGTCTTAGAGTGCTTGGTTTTCCAGTTCATTTCTCTGTGTGCCTTCTGTGTAGAGTCCGCATTTCCTTCTTCTGTTGACATGAGTTTTGCCAGGTGCTCTGTTTTCATCCTTTCTGCTACAAACGTATAGTAGGTAAATTTGTGATCCTGTAAATTATTAATAGTTGTGCCATATGAGACAGCGAGAGAGTGAGAATGCATGCATCTTGTTATTGGTTGGTGCTCCATTCGTGATCAATTTCTATGCCTTGTGTCCATCTGATGGTGGAATAGGCTTTGACTACCCTGTGACCTTACATTAGATTGAGCAGTTAATTAGAGAAGGAATGTGTACATCGGCATGTGTGTTTATACCTTTAGGAAGCTATCCAAGGGCTTGCACAAGTGTATAAATACTGAGCATGTGCAAGCTAGACTGCCATTTTGTAGTAAGCAGTTGAGATATAAGCATATAAAGTATATAAGGTCTGTCTGTTATCTAGTTCGTTCATATTTAATGATGCTGCTATCCATCCTGATGTGTTTCTATGTATTAAAGCATCTAAACAAAAACTCCAGCCTTCTTGTCATATGTGTTAGAGATGAACAAGCGACATGATGTCAGAAGCAGCGTGTCTAAAGGATAAGGGATCAGGAACTGGTCTATCCAAGGGGCATGAAGTTAGAAGCGGCTTGGGTAAAATGACTAGAGGCACTTGGTTAGAGCTGGATGAATATAGACAAACTGATCATCCCTAAAATGTGCAAAGTTTGCTAAACAGGTCAGAAATGAATTTCAGGTATTAAAACTTGCTTAGCACCATTTCTTATTGCATAATATGAAACAAAGCATACGGAATGTTCTAAATGATTTTGCATAAACCATATGTACGATATTGATAAAAATATTCGGATTACTACAAAAAATGTTTGAAATAAAGTCCAAATTGTATAAAATGAATAAAAAGGGGAAACAACTGCATTTTCGTATTAAGCAAAGATATCCAACTTATCAGAAGTGTGTAAAGTGTTTGCATGTTTGTGCAATGTTACAGTAAAGCTATTTCATAAAGTACAGCCATTACAGGGCATATTTTGCTGTGTACAGCCATTACAAAACATATTTCGCTAAGTACAGTATTTTGAAGAGTTTATTGTGTATTTGAATGTTATTACAAGCTCACAGAACAGTTTATTCGTGCATAATTGCAAGGGCCATATTTTCAGTGTATTTGTGCATACTTTGTGGACATGGCAGATGGATTTCAGAAACCCAGTGCACTTGTGTTTGTTAATAATATTGCTGAGAACTGGAGAATGTTTGAGCAAGAGTATGACATTTTTGTGCACGCTGCATTTCTGATAAAAATGACTGCACAAAGGCATTTATTCTACTTAATTTTGCTGGGTCAGAAGCCATAGAAAGGGAATGCTCATTTGTATATGAATCTGCTATCTATACTGGAGAGGGGGAAAACAGTCATGTTGTACAGACTGAGTCAAGAGGACCCTGAGTGCTTAAAATGTAAATTTAGAGAAACGTGTAACCCCCTCTAGACAAATGCTACAATGGAAAGGCACTTATTTTATACAAGGGATCAAAAGTGTGGTAAAACTTTTGCAGCATATATAACTGACCTGAGAAATAAAGCTAAAATGTGCAGATTTGGTGATTTAAGGGATGAGTTGATAAAGGACAGACGTGTGTGGTATAAAAGATGATGCTGTGAGAAAGATTTTGCTTCGTGACAGTAATGTAACTTTGAATAAGGCTATTGAGATTTGTCAGATATACGAGCTCACAGAAAAGCACACAAATATGCTTACAAACAAGACCAGCTCTAGAAGACACAGTGACAGAGCTCATGTTGATAGTATGCAGCATGTTATTAACAGAAACAGGCCCAAGCACAAAGCAGCAGCTATAACCCCTGCAGTACTCACTGGTAAACCCCAGAACTTTCTAGCAAATTCCAGAGTTCGCACAGTCTCAGTGAAGCATAAGAGTGAGTCAGCAAACTCAAAGCATGGGCCCCCACCCATTTTCATTGCCAACTGTCAGAATTGTGGTGGAACTCATGAATCTAAAAGGGAAAAATGTTTAGTTTTTGGTCAACAATGCCACAAATGCAATAAATGGAATAATTTCAAAATATTTTGTAAATCAAAAGGCCTACATTCTTTTATTAAAAGGGAACACTTTAAGAAATGAGTTGATCAATTAGAAAGCTGCAACCCTACTATTTATGTTGCTGGTGTGTCAGTGCTTCCTGAAATGGTCAATGCAGTAGATTTAAGGGCAAATAATGAAGTATTTTGTACTGTTCAGATACATTTCAAACCCATAGAGTTCAAAGTTGATACAGGGTCCAAGTACAATGTTATGTCAGCAGAAACATTTGCCAGAGTGTGAAAAGGTTCTGAAAAGTTTGATTTGGTCGGTGTGCAAAACTTGTTTCGTATGGAGGTGAAGAAATTCAAACCGAAGGCTCAGTAGTGTTTTCATGTTACTCTGCTGGAAGAAACTATGACTTATTATTTTATGTGGTCAAGGGGCACATCCAGTCATTATTAGGGCTCAGAGACGGTTTGAAAATGGGACTACTTTCATTTAATAAGGAAGTCTATCTTGTTAGCTTAAAAGACCGCTACTCTAATTTCGCCCAGTACATTTTTTTTACCTATGCTGATCTTTTTCAAACACAAACCAGGCAAACTTCCAGTTGTGTACTCCATGAAAGTTAGACCCTAAGGTCAGTCCACAAATCAGGCTAGCACATAAACTTCCAATACCCAAGTTAGATAAAATGGTGTGAGAATGTGTGATTTGTCCAGTTGAAACTCCAACTGAATGGGTATCTTCCATGGTGGTAGCTCACAAGAAAAGCTCAGATGACATCAGAATATGTATTGACCCATGAGATTTGAACAAAGCATTAAAAAGACCTCATCATCCATTGCGCACAGTCAAAGAAGTTGCAGCCTTGATGCCAAATGCCACTATTTTTTTCTGCCTTAGATGCTGAGCATTCATTTTCGCAAATTCAGCTTATCAAGAAATCATCATTGCGCTCTACTTTTAGTACTCCATTTGGCAGGTACAGATTTTTGAGAATGCCATTTGGGATAAATTCTGCAAGTGAAGTCTTTCAGCGAGCAATGGAGCAAATGTTTTCTGGGTATCCTTGTGCAATTATAGTAGATAACATACTGGTAGGAGTTCGTGATGAAGCAGAACATGACAAAAACCTCAGAAAAGTTCTGGAAAGGGCACAGAAATGCAAGTTAAAGGTACAAGAAGTTACTTATGTTGTTCATTTATTTATAAGTACAGGCCTATGACTAGACCCCTTCAGAACAAACATCCATTCTCAAGATGCCAGCACCAGACAATGTTCAAACCCTGCAATGTTTTTTGGGATGGTCAACTACTTATGCAAGTTCATTCCAGACTTGAGCCAACAAAAGAGCTGACATGTAAAGATGTATCCCGGTTTTGGTTAGAGCAACACCAAAGAGCATTTGAAGTCCAGAAGGAGAGACTTGCTAGTCCACCAACACTTGGGAACTACGATGTTCACAAGCCAGTTACACTTTCCTGCGATGCTTTGAAATTTGGTCTAGGGGCAGTCATTCTACAAGAGGATCAACCGTTGCCTACACATCGAGAACTCTTGCCCAAACTGAGATGCAGTATGCCCAGGTCGAGAAAGAGGTTTTGGCAATTGTTTGCATGTTCGAAGTTCCATGATTATGTTTATGGTAGACCTATCCAGATCGAAACAGACCACCAACCCTTATTCTCTATCTTGAGAAAACCAATGCATTCAGCCCCAGCCTGACTGCAACGTATGATGCTGAGATTGCAAAAGTATAATTTCAGTCTTGTCTACAAGAAAGGCAAACTTCTTTATCTTGCTGATAAATTATCCATATTGCCCAGAAACACCACAGAACAGCAATAGAATGAGAACCTTGATGCTGAAGTCATGGAAGTGAGAAAGTTTTCTTCCACATGTCTTGATGAGTTGAGAGATCACAC
The DNA here is from genome assembly GCF_019279795.1 of Protopterus annectens. Lineage (NCBI taxonomy): Eukaryota > Metazoa > Chordata > Ceratodontiformes > Protopteridae > Protopterus > Protopterus annectens. The sequence goes on along the minus strand of NC_056745.1, from coordinate 1,097,660,547 downwards.
AGCCACAGATCCAGTTTTACAATGGCTCATCCACTTTATCAATCAAGGTTGGCCATCAAAGCAATCTAGTTTACCTCAAGAAGTGCAACCTTATTTTTCATACAGAGATGGGATTTTGGCTGACAAAGGTGTCATAATGAAAGGTCCAAAGTGATTTCTCCAAAGTCCTTGCAACTAGAGTACATCACTGTCTTGCATCGTGGTCACCCTGGAACCAGATCTACCAGAAGAAGGATGAAAGACCTAGTATTTTGGGCTTCTATGTCAAAAGACATTGAGAGAGCACTTTTATCTTGTTCATTGAGTAATAGTACAAAGCCACATCAACAGAAGGAACCACTTCAGCTTAACCAGATTCCCAGATTACCATGTATGAGTCCACACAATCTTATTTCTGACAGTGGCACGCAGTTTACAAGCCAACAGTTCAAAAGATTTGTCGAAGAATGGGACTTTACTCTTGTCACAAGTAAAGTACCTACAGTCAAATGATTTGGCAGAACATGCAGTTCAAAATGCAGAACAGTTATTGAGAAGTCAAAATGAGATAATAATGATGTTTTTCTGAATCTCAGAAATATTCCATGTGATAAACATCTTGGTTCACCTGCTCAGAGACTTCTGTCAAAACAAACCAAAATCACATTGCCAGTCAGTAGTCAATTGTTGGTTCCATTTGTCAAGAACAACAGAACAGTGAAAGCCAATCTGTTGAAGAAACACCTAACCCATAAGTCCTACTACAATAAGACCAGCAAACTGCTCAATCCATTACGAGAGGGAGAAGTGGTAAGGATGCAAATGTCTAAAGGTTATGATCAGATTGATGTCATGAAGAATATTGGTCCAGAGCCAAGATTGTACATTGTGGAATCAGAAGGAGCAGTTTTTAGGTGGAATCAGAAGCATTTGAGACTGGTGTCCGAGCCTATACCACAACACATAGCCTGTGAGAAAGACTGTCTATCTCAGGGTGAGTTGTCTTATGTTCCAGTTCCAGAGGAAGTTCCAGAGGACATTACTGTTCCTGTGACGAATCCTAAAGTTCCTGATATTAGTTGTGCACCGCAGACTGTCCCTGTTGCTAAATTTGGTCAGGATTGTTATGTTACAAGATATGGTTGCATATCTAAACCTTGTAGCAGATACGAAGCAACTTGGACATGAACAATCTGTTTTGTTTCCAGTGCATATAGTAATGCATGCCTGACTCTAATATTATTTTTCAAAGGCAATCGTTTTAAGAGAGAGGATACAGATCAGTATTTGTGTATATATCTTTAAGAAGTTTTCCAAGGGCTTACACAGTTGTATAAGTACTGAACACTCGCAAGCTAGACTGCCATTTTGTAGTAAGCAGTTGAGATGTGTGTATGTATATAAGGTCTGTCTGTTAACTAGTTTGTTTGTACTTTATGATGCTGCTATCCATCCTGATGTGTTTGTATGTATTAAAGCATCTAAACGAAAACCCTAGCCTTCTTGTTATATGAGTTAGAGACAAACGAGTGACATAATAAATGAAGGCTTTTGGTTTTAGTCTGCTTGCAGTCTGTGCTGCTCTTCATTCCTCTTACTGTTTTACTAATTGTTTTTTGCATGCTTTATACAGTTTACTTTCAGTCTGCTTATACATAGTGTAACCTATAATATTCCTGGTAAGGCTTCCTCAGTAAGATGTTTCACCTTATTTGTTGTCATGCTGATTCACAGAGGTGTGCACTGTACTAGCATTCTACTAGCCTGTGTTAGTGCTTTGCAGACCAAGATTATAGCTTTGTTTTCATATTTTTCCTCTCGGTTTTATGGCTATATCTTTGAAAGCATGTGTAGATATATGCAGCTGAGATTTTAGTCTTAGTAAAATATAGATCTGAAGTAGTTACTTCATTTGATCTGCAACCTGTGGGTGTCTGATCCGACCTCGGATCCGATCCGGCAGCTTTCCAAGCTCCAAGATCCGAGCTCCTAGCTCCGCCCCCCTACCCATAATCACCTACTACCAACCACATTACCTCAGATCATTTTTTGCCGCAGCTGAAGAAACTTCCTTGTGAAGAGCTCCTGGCTGGGTAAGATCATTGCTGGTTTTAAACCAACTTTTCTAATCAAAGTTGTCGTTGTGTGTGTGTTAGTTCCCTTTTTCTGCTTCTTGTGCTAGTTTTGGTCCCTTTCTGTTAAATTAATTATTAGCTTTTCTTCACTCCCCTCCCCCTCCTAGTGTTTGGGTGTGTGTGTGAATGATGTCGGAAGGGCCTAAGGCCATTTTTTCAGCTGATGGCCACACTCAGTGCGTTTTGTGCCTGGGGGCAAAACACTTGTCAGAGGCCTGCCAGATCTGCGCGGCCTTTAACCCCTGGGCTCTTCGGGATAGGAAGAACAAGCTGATCCTGGTGGGAAAGCTCCCCCAGGAGTCGGCTTCTTCTTCCTCTCCCGTTCGGGCTCCAGCTGCTTCATCAGCTTTGGCGCCGCCTATCCCCTTAGCTCTACCCGGGACTCAACCTCCCTCATCGGGTTTGAGCTCTGGGGAAACTAGTGCCTCTTCCCTTAAAGAGAAGAGGCACAAGGATAAGGAAGGACATAAGTCCCACAAAAGGCGGGTCGAATTTCATCCTTCGGCTCCGCCAGCGAAACTACTTAAGTCTCCCTCGAGGGTCTCCGGATCCCCCTCCTCTCGGTGCCGTTTGCCCTGTTTTTCGCCGGAGGAGGAGGATAGGTCTCCGAGATGTTCGAGGCGGCCCTCCAGGCCTGCCTCGACTACTTCATCTAGGTCAACCCGAAGCATCTCCAAAGCGGATATGGATCGGATGATGCGTCAGTTCTTACAGACCCAAATGCAGATGGGGATGCTCCTGCCTCCCCCCCTCTGGGGGGGGAGTGCAGCCCCCATATTTGCCCCGATCACTCCTTCTCTGACTCGTTTTCAGGTCTCGGAGTCATCGGATCCAGGCCCTTTCGGACCTGGAGAATTGTCGGCGCCGATAGCGGTGGTTTCTTCGCCGACTATACCTTCGAGCTTGTCGGACCTGAGCTCTCGGGGCCGAGGGCTGAGTGTCGGATCCGAGGTAGTTGCTTTGTCTTCGGCGCTGTTGGTGTCGGAGCACACCTCTGCCTCGGCGCCGACTGCATCGGCTCCGACCCCGATCCCTTCCTCGGATCCGAGGAGATTGCTCTCAGAGGCTCGCGAGAGTGGCACTCCTTCGGCTTTTGAGGTAGTGGAGAGGGTACTGTCGAGGTCCTCCAAATCCCCGACCCGGGCTTCGGATCCACCCATACCCCCACTGTACGAGGGTCTGTCTTCCATCATCCGTCCATCTGGACAGCCTGCCCAAGCCCTCCAGCTGGTTCCCGTGGAGGAACAACAACCCGTGAACGAGCCCTCTTTGGACAGTCCCACCGAGGAGGTCCCTCGAAAACATAGGTGCAAAAGAAGGCACCTGGACTCCCCCGAGTCCGTTACCACAGACACAGACTTAGATGATACGGAGGGTTCCCCCAGGTCACCCCTTGAAGATGTCTCCTTTGGAGACATCATGGAAATGTTGCATATCAGAGGGGGGTGGTCAGCCCAAAAGCCCTCCCTTGATGAGTCTGTGTTCCTGGAGGCCTTTGAGGCAGGCCCATCTACCTCCTGGGTGTCCCCTCCGGCCGACCCCCTGGTGGACTTAATAACCACCAGGGCTTGGAAGGAGCCCGACACCGTGGAGCCAATCCCTAGGCACCCCGATAAAGTCCTCAGCCCACCCACAGATAGACCGTCTTGGGCCAAAGGAACCCCCGTTGATGCTATGTGCGGCCACCAAGAAAGAACTTGCGCAGGAAAGTTCTTCGGTTCACCCGCCAGATAAGGAATCTCGAGCGCTTGACCGAATTGGGAAGCGGATGTTTGCTTCAGCGACCTTTTCCATAAGGGCGCTGAACTATATGGCACATATCATTAGGCTACAGTGAAACTTGATTAAAGAATACGCTGCAGCCCCCCGGAGTCCATGTCGGTCCCAGACAAAAAGATTTTTGAGACTCGAATGGCCACTCTAAAATCCATCTCCAATACGTCTATGCGGCTTCTCTCCCATGCAATGGAGGGAGCCGCTAGAGCTAGCGGAGCCGGGGTCGTCTTGCGACGTCTCTCCTGGCTCCGTCTGTGCGACTTCTCGGACCCCTTCAAGGCATCCTTCACGAACGCCCCTTTTGACGGTTCTGCCTTGTTTGGCAAAACTGTTCACGACACGCTGGTCCAAAGCGAGAAGGATGGGAAGACGCTGTCTGCCGTCGGAGTCCGCTTCTCTAATCCCCAAAGATCCTTCTCCAGGAATCAGAGGGGACAAAAGAAGCTGTGGTTCCGTAAGTCTCAGCAATCCCATCCTGCTGCGGACCACTCATCCTCTAGAGGCAGAGGAGGACAAGGTGGACGCCGGCCCAGAGGCAGAGGGGGGTCGCGTAATTTCGGGTCTAGAGAACCTTTCTCGGACAGACCCATGCAACAGCCCTGAGGGCTTGCCCGACTGTCCCTCTCTGGAGGCAGTCGGGGGGCGATTGTCGGAGCACCTGTCAAACTGGGAGTCCCTTACAACAGATCGATGGGTGCTCCGGATTATATCCAGAGGTTACTCCATTCCATTCATAAACCTTCCCCCCAAACCCAGACGTCTCCCCGATGTCCCACCCGATCAGAGGGAGGCAGCGGCTTTGGAGATTTCAAAGCTGCTAAGAAAAAGAGCCATCCAGCCCGTCCCCCCAGACCAGTCCGGATTGGGTTATTACTCCAGGTTCTTTTTGGTGCCAAAGAAAACGGGGGACCTCAGACCCATCTTAGACCTTTCCGCCCTGAACCTGTTCATACCCAAGGAAAAGTTCCGGATGGTCACTCTCCAATCTATTCTCCCCCTTCTGAGGGAGAACGACTGGATGTGCTCGTTGGACCTCAAGGATGCGTATTACCACATATTAATGGACAAACGATCCAGGAGGTTCCTCCGCTTCCGGCTCGGAGCCAGTCATTTTCAATTCAGGGTTCTTTCATTCGGCCTCACCTCAGCCCCCAGAGTGTTCACCAAGGTCATGGCAGTGGTTGCAGCCCACCTGAGACTCCAGGGCATTCAGGTCTTTCCTTACCTAGACGACTGGCTCCTCACCGCGACCAACAGACATCAGCTCTTTGTGGCGAGAGATTATGCTCTGTCTCTGGCCCACAACCTAGGCATCTCAGTGAACGAGCAGAAATCCTGCCTGTGCCCCACTCAAGCCCTAGAATTCATAGGGGCCAGGTTAGATACACGAATCTCCAGAGTTGTTCTAACGTCAGTCAGGTTAAACAGCTTGTCATTTCAGGTGTTAGCCCTTCTTTGGAGCCCTGCTCCTCCAGCGGAGTTAGTCCTGAGGGCACTGGGGTCTATGTCAGCAGCGATCGGCCTCTCTCTTCATGCCCGTCTGCGAATGCACATATTACAATGGACCCTTCAAGTCCAATGGTCCTTGTCGATCCACCCGTTATGCATGCCAATACCCCTGAGCAGGGAGTGCAGGGACTCCCTTCTGTGGTGGTTACAGGCACAGGAACTCAGAGAAGGGAGGCCCTTTGTGATTCACCCGGTCAAAGCCACATTGACCACGGATGCTTCTTGCCTCGGGTGGGTGGGGGGGCATTGTTCAGGCAGATCCGTTCAAGGCACGTGGACTTCCCCAGAGACCGCATTGCATATCAACGTCCTAGAGATAAGGGCAGTGCTTTTGGCATTGCAAGCTCTCCACGACCTTCTTCCCCAAGGAACTATTGCAATCCAGATGGACAACATGTCAGTAGTCTGGTATATAAACAAAGAAGGAGGGACCAGATCTTATCCCCTGTGTCGAGAAGCCATGAGAGTGTGGGAATGGGCGATTTCCACCAACCGCTTTCTGATAGCAACGCACATTCCAGGACGGTCCAACATATTAGCGGACAAGCTAAGTCGAGTGTTCCTCACTCCATACGAGTGGTCTCTGAATCCGTCTGTTGCAAAGCAGATCTTCCACAAATGGGGTCAGCCTCGCTGCAACCTTTTCGCTTCTCCTTTAAACACAAAATGCAGCGAGTACTTCGCGATAGTTCCCCCCAGAGGGGAGACCCCCAGAGACACTCTAGTCCATGCTTGGCCTCCCGGACTCCTTTATGCTTATCCCCCCCTCCCACTTATGATGAAATTCATCCAAAAAGCGTGTTGATTGGGGAGCAGAGTTATCCTCATAGCCCCATTCTGGCCTCGACAGATCTGTTTCCCCTTTCTGTGGTCTCACTGTGTGGCTCCCCCATGGATTCTGGATCCCAGTCCAGACCTAATCTCACACCCAGCAAGATGCCATACCCCAAACCTGGTCAATCTCAAACTTGCTGCTTGGTTGATCCAGTTCCATTAATGGCTAGGACTCCCGGTATCTCGTCCCCCCGTTAAGGCCATTCTGGTGGCGGCTCATAAACCATCTACCAGAAAACTTTACAACAGTAAATGGAAACGTTTTTCCATCTGGGCCAAAGATAAAGAATTGGACCCATTTACTGTCCCTATTTCGATTATTCTGGACTTCCTTTCCCTGCTTTTTAGACCGGGAGCAAGTGCCTCCACAGTCAAGGTGCAGTTGGCAGCCATTTCCCATTTTCACGTGGGGGACGGCATAGGCTCCTTAGCATCTACAAAGTTGTGCAAAACCTTCCTAAGAGGTGTTTTTCTTTTAAAACCACCTGTCAAGACTGTGGTTCCCCCATGGGATCTCACTCTGGTCTTACAAGCCTTAACAAGACCACCTTTCGAGCCGGCGGCCTCGGTTCTGTTGAAGTTCTTATCATGGAAAACAGTTTTCTTAGTGGCTATTACTTCAGCTAAGAGGGTTTCGGAATTACAAGCTCTGTGTATCAAACCTCCGTACCTTATCTTTCACAAAGATAGAGTGTCCCTCAGGACTAATCCGTCTTTCTTGCCTAAGGTGGCTACAGAATCAAACATTAATCAATCGATAAATCTTCCTATATTTTTCCCAAATTTTCACAACAAAGGCGAGTACACGTTGTACAAATTGGATGTACACAGACAACTGCGTTTTTACTTGCACAGGACTAGAGAGTTTCGCAAGTTGGACCAGTTGTTTGTTTCTTATGCAAAGTCAGCCATGGGCAAGGCAATTACTAAAGTGACTGTAGCAAATTGGATCTGTCAATGCATTATGCTGGGATACACTTCATCTGGGAAGCCAGCTCCGGTTGGCGTCCGTGCTCATTCCACAAGATCTGTAGCTACCTCAACAGCTTTTTGGTCTAGGGTTCCAGTAGACGATATTTGTTCAGCAGCTACCTGGTCCTCATCTCATACGTTCATTTCTCATTACAAACTGGATATGATATCCAGGAGTAGGGCTTCTTTTGGCTCCGCGGTGCTTCGGAATATCCTTCCGTAAGGACCACCCATGTTCTTATAGGTTAGCTGGGGACTCTGCCCCACAGGTTGCAGATCAAATGAAGTAACTACTTCAGATAAAGAAGTTATGTACTCACCATAACGTTCCATCTGAGTAGATACTTCATTTATCTGCAACCAACCCCCCAGCCATCCCCCGAACCTTGGGAATTTTCTGATCATTCGGAGTTGGTTTCTGTCTCGAGATGGTGAGGCAAAAAAAACGATCTGAGGTAATGTGGTTGGTAGTAGGGGATTATGGGTAGGGGGGAGGAGCTAGGAGCTCAGATCTTGGAGCTTGGAAGGCTGCCGGATCGGATCCGACACCCACAGGTTGCAGACAAATGAAGTATCTACTCAGATGGAATTTTATGGTGAGTACATAACTTCTTTTTTACAATATGCAAATAAAATTAAATGCAGATTCTTCAAAACAAAAGCAAAAGTGTTGTGGTTTAACTAGAAGTGAAGCAACTACTTTAAGTCTGAGCTTATCCTGCTGTGAACAGTCTGTTGGTAGATTTCTCTGGATTCCTCTACTAGAAACAATTTCCACCTTCTTTTTCCAGATCTTACTTTGCTGTAGTTTATTTTGTCTCCCAGAGTGACTGCTGTGGACATCAAGTCCCCTTTCACAAAGCGCAAATATTCTCAGGTTAGGCTGCTTTCAGTTGTTGTGTTTTTCGGCTTTTCCCGGTTAGGGGTCGCCACAGCGGAACTCCAGTCCGCTAATGATTGGCAGTAGATTTTTATGTGCCAAGTTGCCGGCCCTGGCGCACAACCTTTAACGAAGGTAAGCCCATTCACGCATGTCTCCACACAGGGGACGCTCTAGCTGAGAATCGAACAGGACAACGTCTTACTGTGAGGCGACAACGCTACCGCAGCACCACAGTCTTTACATATTACATTAACTAGCTGGTTAGGCAAACATGATGTGTCTAGTACTGCCAGATATCTTTCTCTTCTTATAGGTAAGTGCAACTTAATAGCTATACATTTAAAGAAACATCATTCTGCTTACAATGAAGTCTGTATAACACAGACATTTACAATGCTCTTTTTAACACTGTGATAGAGATTTATGCTACTTTTTAGACATTTTGGGACACTTATAGTCTTCTAAATGGTGGGCGGCTGTGGTGGTGCAACAGTTAGCATTGTCACCTCACAGCAACAGGTTCTCTGGTTCGATCCTCAGCCGGGGTGCCTTCTGTGCGGAGTCTGCATGTCCTCCCTGTGGTTGCGTGGGTTTCCTCCGGGTGCTCTGGTTTCCTCCCACATCGCAAAGACATGCTGTAGGTGGATTTGACACTTTAAATTGGCCCTAGGCATGAGTGCATGCCTGTGTGTGAATTCTGTGGAAGGTTGGGTGCCGGGCTGGCAACTCAACACCATAAAAACTCCACTGCCAATCATGAGCGGACAGGTGATACCTAACCAGGAAAAGCCGAAAGAAGAAGATAGTCTTCTAAATGGTGAGATCCACCACATGATGCTTGTGTGTGTGTGTGTGTGTGTCTCTGTCTGTCTGCTTCCCTGTCTTTTGTCTGTATGTGTGTTTATACATATATTCTTCAAAACCAGTGCATTTTGACTTGCATTTTATTGCAGTAAATTCCAACTACTAACATGTGTTTGTTTTTTGCTGTACTGATACTGGGTATTTTATGTGAAAATCTACAATTATGGAATAAATCTACTTTGAAAACTATCCTCGTTCGTTTCTTCCAGCAGTTTTGGCACTTATAACAATTGTAACAGTGCAGCCACACTGACTGCTGGCTAAACAAGTCTGCATTGAAGTAGAGGCTTCTGTGTTGAACATCATTTTAATCATCCTGTCATTAGCAGACAAGCTAATCTTAGTCTCTACATTCTGTTGTCTGATGCATGTATCATAAGCAGCAGCAGGCCATTGGGTTTTTGCTTGTAAGTCAGCCCTCCCCCCCTCCCACCACCACCACTTTTGCTTTTTTTTGTTAGTTATGCAGTTCCTTTGCAGCCTCACCAGCTTGGGTCCCAAGCCCATGGCCTTTAGTTTTCTCACCATTTTCCTGTAGGACATGGTGTCAAGCCTTGTTGAAGTGCAGATGCTTACATGCCATGGGTTCTCCTTTTAAACCTTCATTTTGACCCGTACCCACTCATAGACATCTATCTCTACTCACTACACATCTGCTCCGTTCATCCATATTATCACCCATATGCTACGTAATATGCATGTAGCAGGTATGCCACTCTACCCCTCAGAGATGGAGGTAAAGCTGTTCATTCTGCAAGTTACCTGTCTCTTTCAGGGACCCTACATTGTGCATATGAAAACAAGTTGCAACACCTCTTTCCCAAGGAGAGATTGTAGGGATTTGCTATTGATTTACCCAGCACATCTGTTGGTTCTCTCAGCTTCATGGAAGAGACAGTTTTTGTCTTTGCTTCGTTCTTGTGACTTCTGCTTATCTTTGCCACGCTCCTGTCTTGTTATCTTCCTGGCTTTCCATCTTTTCCTTTGCCTGTATTCCCCTTCCAGACTGGTTCATAATAGTAGTCTGTAGAATGGAGTCAAAGCAGTCAAGACCACTAGACTCTACTGTCACTAAAACCTGGAAAGAATGCATTAAAGTGCTTTTCTTAAGAAAAGAACAAGACCATATACAGGTTTTGTACAGCAGTCTTTACCTTCCACAACCCATAACTTTAGTATGCTAATTCCATAGTCACACTGCCATCAAGGAAGGGCAAAGACCATCACAGTGGAAAATATGCCCACTCCCCATTTATAGCATTTTGTTTGATATAGGAACATAAATGAACTCAAGTTCAGTTCAAACAGAGAAGTCACATTCCTGGCTCTCACACAGTCAAGCTTTCCAAACTATAACAGATCAAAATGACATACACTCATCAAAATCCAGTGAATCTGAATTACACTGCAGACAGTAATAATTACAGTAAAACGATGTTTGATGTATATGTGCTACAGAAATGTATTCTCATTCAATGGAAGTAGTTGTCATAAAACAACATGATCCCTGATCAAAGGCAGCACCTGTCTGTTGGAATGCCATATCTGAAAATATAAGGCAAATCAATGACCTGATAAATTCAGTTGAAAAAAAGATCTCACCTAGAATGTGAAAATAATTGCAGTTGCTTCTGGGACACCAGCTTGTTTGACACAATGGTGAGACCAGTGTAGCTGATCCTGTCAAATACCCTTTTTGGTATGGGGAAGGGAATCCCAGTACATGCTGATGTTGTGGGGGTTGCTGCTGAAATCCTGAAAGAGTTGGGGAGTCCCCTTTTAGGCAGGTAGGTGGCAGCTGGGATGTATTCTAATAAAATATATGTAGTGGTGTTCATAAACACTTGTGTTCTAAGTAATGCCACACAAGACTGCCTTGCTAAGTATGCAGGAGGAGTCTGATTCAGGTGCTATACAGCAGCTCAATCTCAGCAGTGACCATATTTCTGTATCTGTGGGTGTGGCATATGCAAATTACACCCATGTTGTGCAATCAGTCTTGTATAGTTTGGTGAATCATAGATGGATGTTCTAAGCACAACTACAGTAGCGAAGTGCAGAAAGTGCATAAATGTACATAGTCCCAGAAACTATAGAATGGGTGTACAAAAAGCTGTCGGAACAGGAGATGAGTTTGTGTGTGTGTGCCTGTATGTATGGATCTATGTCAGCTGATCGAGTTTTCAGAAACTAGAAATTCATGCAGTCTAGACAATATGATCGAGTTTCCAAAAACTTGTAACAGCCAAAAAAAAAAAAATCTACCCTTTTTATATTTTTGCAAGGGGCAAGCCCCCTGCACCCCCACACCCCCTGCAAATTCTATATACCAACTCTGAGATTGCACTACAGTGAAGAAAAGGTTAAATGTCCTGATCTGCACTGTACCGTATTCTCCATTCAAAAGCTTTGAGTTTTCAAACATTTTATCATATGGTCTCAGCCACATGAATTTCGAGTATTGGGTCACCAGTCATAACTTACTTATATGTTCAAGACGTGGATGCCAAGAAATTCACCTCGAGAGTGAAGTTTGAGAGGTGGATCTTGGCATCCATGCCAGAAACACATAATTTTAAGCTATGATTGGCGATCCAGTCATAAGTCTTTGTAGTGCATGGTGACTTATCTGCTTCATGTACTATAAATTAGTGAAAAGTAAGATTTAAAAAAAAAAGTGATGTGTTGTGCTGACTCTGAAATCTGGTAAAACAATGGGAAAGTGGTTGACATCATTATGAATTCCTTGTCTAAGGGAAGCAGTTGTAATGAAAATACTGTGTGTACTTTAGGAGAAAGCAGTAGGCAGAAATGGAATTTGAAACAAAGCTGTTTCATGCCCTTCTGGTCAGAGATGTCTGCTTTTAGTCCAAACACAACATTACTGGTGCTGGTGCTTAGGGAGTGCTTAACAATTGTTAAGCACCATTCTTAAACATTGTTAAGGTTGGGACTCATGCTGTAGCAGCGCTTAACCAATATTTAATTTAGACTTTTTTTTTTTGCATAATTCGTGGTGCTCCATGACTACATATGTCTACATACATATATGCATACATGTATTTATGTATATATGTATGTAAGTGTGTGTGTGTGTGTGTGTGTGTGTGTGTGTGTGTGTGTGTGTGTGTGTAAGCATCCATATGTAAGTATTTATTATGCATACACACAGTATGTACAAACAAGTATGTCTGAATGTTTTTGTTTAAATACTTGTGGTATGTGCTAGCACAAATTGGTAGAAAGCCCGCCCACAGTTTAAATTATGTCTGTTGGCAATGTGTAGCAGTGCATATTAGCTGCTGATGCAGTATGTATACGTACATGACTATGAATCACATTATTGTCAAACAGTAAAACTCAACATTTCTAAATAGCTAGGTTTGCACTACTTGGCAATACTTGTATGAATCCCAGCAATTGTGTTGTATACTTTAGAGTAAAGGGAGAATCCAAAGAAATATCAAGTAGGAAAGGCAATGAAGAAGAGAAAGTGGATTTCGGATTATAGTCACACCAGACAGTAAGTATCCTGTACAGTGTGGGAAGGCATATGCCATTTCAATAGTGGAGTGTGTAACACAGTAGACTTCAGATGTGTTTTGATAAGGCCTTCTTTCTGTTGCATGTGGCATTGATAGAGCAAAATCTGTTGTACTTTAGGCAGTTCAGAAGATCATGCCCAGAGAAGAAATCAAGCTATCCAGCAGCTTAATACAAAGGATTAAGCTTATAAGCCGCTAACGAGCGTCATCTTGGAACCTGGTGTTTGATTCCCCACTTTCCATTTACCTACTTAATGTGATAGGGCTGCTGGTCACCCCTGTGAATGGTAGTTGTGCTTAGTAGGGTTAATTAGTTAAACAATAAGTAAGATAAAAATAAAAAGATGGTAAGAAGCTTGTAACACAGAGCTGACTAAAAACTGGCTGAAATAAGAGAAAAGGCTGGGAAATGTAGGCATGTATTTATTCAAAGAAGAGGAGAAAGGGTTGATGTGGATAAAACATTTAGTTTTGGTAAGTGGGGTTGATTTGAAAAAGAAGGGTACAGTGGGAAGCTTTGGGGCATGGGTGGCAGTTGTAAAGGAAACAATTCAGATAGACTTGATGAAATGCTGCTTCACGGAGAGGGTAGTAGACCTCTGAAAGGCAGTATCTGAGGCACTGGTATAACGTGTAATTTGTCAGAGTTCTTCATATGCTTGGGGCAGAGCAGTAAAAGGGTTAGACAAGATGGAGAGAAGCGGCTGTAAAGGGGCAAACTTCAATGATTGAGCAGACATTTGCATTCGAGGTCTCTTGTTAGGAACATTTTTGGAACAGCTGCTAGAAGAAAAAAACAGAAAGAGGCAAGAAACAATAGGTAAATAAATGGTTTAGGGAAAACATTACAACCACCGTTGTCTTTGTTGTTTCATTTTTACACTCTTGTTTGCCTGAAGTAATTAGGAAATGTTAAAAACAGTGACAGAAATACCTCCTAAATGTACAGATGTTCTATTTGATGTCAATATCTGTTGAAATTTGTGAAGCTGGGTCATGCTTTTATTAACTTTTGTTCTTTTTTCTGTAAATGTGTGCATATTCTTTGGAAAATTGCATGGCCAGAGAACTGCAGAAGTTTTAGGACTTAATAGTTAAGAGCTGTTGAATTATGTTACAGTTGTATTAATACACTTTTTTCCTTTTGTACTCAAGCAAGTGTGGAAGTACCTTATGTTGTCTGTGACAACTCTAACAGACTGGTTGATATAGCATCGTACATCAGAGCTACAAAGGCACATTCCCTACCATATATTGGAGCCTGCACACCTTTGGAACAGCTGCTAGAAGAAAAAAACAGAAAGAGGCAAGAAACAATAGGTAAATAAATGGTTTAGGGAAAACATTACAACCACCGTTGTCTTTGTTGTTTCATTTTTACACTCTTGTTTGCCTGAAGTAATTAGGAAATGTTAAAAACAGTGACAGAAATACCTCCTAAATGTACAGGTGTTCTATTTGATGTCAATATCTGTTGAAATTTGTGAAGCTGGGTCATGCTTTTATGTAGGATTTTTAAAATGTGCATAATACTTCATTGTCAAAAGTAGTTAATACTTGCTATGACTCCCATTGTCATGGAAAATATTTAGCAACAAATGGAAAGATGTTCTTCGTGTTTCACTGTTGCAGTCATCACACTTTGGTTATCTGCCTGCAGGTAGCCCTCAGTCAGCCTGAATACCAGAGACTTAGTATTTCTGCGTCGGATGTCACTCCAGGACCGACGTCAGGTCATCAGGGATATAAAAACAGGCAGCCAACGCCATTATCCCAGTCTTTCTTGCCGAGGAGCCCGAAGCAGAAGCAGTTCGCAAGTGCAGGTCGGCCGCTACCTGAATTTTCATTTACGAATTGAATAATCCTGAAGTCTTCTAACGCTAAGTACCCCATGGCGGATCCTTTTTTCTTGCTCTAACCAATGTCAGAAAAAGTTAACAATTGTCTTGTCTGTGGAAAGCAAATACCTCAGAGAGATTTTCATTCTTACTGCATCACCTGTTTAGGCCCAGACCATGACGTACCTCGTTGTTGGTTTTGTGCCTTGTTTAACGCCCGAACCATTCGTCATTGGGCTTTCTTTGTTGCTAAATTCTTTCGCTGTTGATCTCCATATTCTGAAATGGCTTTGGTAAGCCATCCGATTACCCATATTACAAAAAAGTAAAGATAAAGACAGAGACAGACCGCATAGGTCCAAAGCTGCTGGCGATGCTTCTGTTAAGCTAGTTGCCAGTCCGCCGGTACTCAGTGAGGCGCTTTCTCAGCCCCTGATGCCTGCTTCAATGGATTTGCAGGCCTCTACCGAGACCCATTCAGAGTCTGGTATGCCGTGAGACTCCTCTTTCACTATGGAACCTGCAGATGTCTCTACCTTGGAAGGGTCCGGATCCACTGTGCAGGCACCGACTTCTGAGGCAGTTCTTCGCTCAACCGATGTTTGACTCAAACCGACGACTTCTTTTCTAACCAAAACTACTGAGTTTCCTAGGCCCAGAGTACGCACTATGCCTAGAAAACTGATGACCAAAGTGCTGCACCTGCTCCCATGCCACAAAAACAAATGCTTAGAATAGCAGAAGACCTTATTATGCTGATTAGGGGAAGTCAGCCTTCCCCAGCTAAGAGAAAAAGAGACCAGTCTCCTACAGCTTCTACAGACCAGGAGTCCGATGACTCTAAGATTTCTGATTAAAGACATGCCCCTATCTGCTTATGAGGATTCAGATGCAGAGGAATCTATTCCCTCTGCCTCCCCTCCAGAGGATTTTTCTTTTGGTGAAACCTTGCATACCTTAAAAGAGCATTTCCACTTGGAATGCCAAGACCATTCTCAGTCCAAAAAGAGACTCAGAAAATTCCTAGAGTTGCCTCAGCACAGATCTTTAGCGGGTTCCTATTACAAGACCGAAGACGCATTCTTTCGAATGCGTCTTGGTCGAACTGAAAAGACTGAAAAGGCAGAATATTGAAGCGGCATTTAAGCGAATTCTTTCCCTGGGAAAGAATTTGCTTGGTTTCTTCGTTACTTCGCCATTTTCGGCACTGTAGTGCAATCTCAGAGTTGGTATATTTTAGTAGGGGGGTTGTGGGGGGCACAGCCCCCCACTTAATGCAATCTTTAAAGTGTTTTCTTTTTTTTTTCCCTTGGAAAAAAATCACTTTTCTGACAGTTCGACATTGTAAGCTTTCGCTTACATAGGGACAGTGAATCACTGTTCGCTTTTTTAAGCATTCAGTGATGTAATATAGACCCACCTTTAGCAATATCCCCTGTCCTGGATGTTGATGATGTTTTTATGGAATCCAGTCTTACCCTGACTCTTTACCTCCTGCCCCTAGGAAACCAGACTGGTACTACAGAGTACCTGACACTCACACATTTCTTTTCAAGAATCCTACTGCTGACCAGAAATCATTTCCCAGGGGCCTAAAGGTATCCAGGCTACTACAGCCAAGAATCCCACCCCTTCGGACAGGGATTCCAGAGCTTTGGACAGATGGGGTAAGAAGGTATATACCTCTGCAACTCTTGCTATTAGAGCATTGAATTGTCAGTTTCACATGCTGAAGTACCAGCAGCATATTATGGAACTTATTAAACAAAAAGTGGCAACCTTTACAGACTGTGTAGAAAATAAAGAATTGCAGGAGCTTATGCACTCTGGAAGCCAAGTCAGTAAGCATACTTTGCAGTGTGGCTTTGACACCCTAGAAGCATCTTGCTGGGCAGCAGTCACTGGATCTGTACTGAGAACACATGCTTGGCTCAAGGAGCAGACCTTGCCAAACAATGTCAAATCAAAGTTACTAAACGCTCCCTTGAACAAGGACAGTTTGCTTGGCACCAAAGCAGAAGAGGTTCTTAAAAAGATGGAAGAAAAAGCTAAGTCTATGCAGACTGTTAAAGAATTCTTACAAGTGCAACCCCCTAGATTCAGTAGGCATTACCCTTCCAAACACTGGTCCTTTCCAGCCCCCTCCAGGCCTTCTCAAACCAGACCCAGCTGAAACAGACCACCCAGACTACAGTCTCGGGATAGGCAGAGATCTCTGCAATGGAGGGCCCCACCCCTAAAACAGGGAGTGGTAAGCCACCTCCTTAAGGAAAAAACTCACAATGGCTTCGTTACTCCACTCCCCAGCCCTGCCCAATTGCTTGTGCCCCTAGGAGGAAAACTTGCCCTTCATGCAAAAAATTGGATGTCCATCACACAGGACCGGTGGGTCCTCAACATTGTATCCCAGGAGTACAAATTTTATTTCCATTCACTGCCAACCACAAGTAGGTTTCCAGACCTTCCTCCAAACCAGTGGGCAGAGGCTTAAAGCCAAGGAGCTTCCCTGCTCAATATCAGAGCTATTCACCTGGTTCCAGTAAAACAGAGGGTTCAAGGATTCTACTCCAGACTCTTCCTGGTACCCAAGAAAGAGGGCTCTTGGCACCCAATCCTGGATTTTTCAATTCTCAACACCTTCCTGGTGGTACCAAAATTCAAAATGCTTACCCTGCAACAGTTTCTTCCTATTCTAGCCAAGGATGCCTGGTTAGTCACCCTAGACTTAAAAGAAGCCCATCTGCAAATCCCCTTAAGGAAGTCATACAGAAAGAATCTACGTTTCAGTGCAGGATCTATACATTATCAGTTATCTGCACTTCCCTTTGGCTTATCTACAGTGCCCAGAGTTTTCACAAAATGCCTGGCTCCAGCCATTGCATACTGCAGGTAGAGAAATATCCAAATTTTCTCGTATTTGGATGACTGCCTGATTCAGACAGACAGTCAGGAATTGCTGTTGCAGCACCTGACATATGTGAAACACCTTCTCACTTCCTTAGGGTACACTATCAGCGAAAAGAAATCAAAACTGGTACCCAGTCAAACGACTGTATTCCTGGGATCAAGCTTGGACACAACATCCCAGATGGCATTCCTCACGTCAGAAAAACAAGTCTATCTGACAGCCTACTTCAAACAAGTGGCCACCAGAACCCAGCTATCCGCAAGAAAAATACTGCAGGCCCTAGGGTTCATGGCTTCATGTATACTGCTAATTCCATATGCAAGACTGCATATGAGGAAACTTCAGTGGTACTTAAAACGTCTTTGGTGCTAACATTCTCAGGACCTGGAAACGGCCATTCCTATCCTACCCTGTCTAAGGACAAAGTTCCTTTGGTGCAGCATGCTACCACAACAAGGGACTGCCCTTTTCTCAACCCCACGCAACCCATGCATCAGACTATGCCTGGGGAGCACATATGGACGGCAAATGCATTCAGACACGGCATTGGACATGCAAGTCCTTCTGCAAGCTCAATTCCTGCCAGGCAAACAAAACTCACTGGCAGACGACTTAAGCAGAAATCTCCTAGACCCACACGAGTGGCAATTGGAGCCCAGCACCTTCAACCTTCTGATTCAGAAATGGGGGACCCCAGAGGTGGATCTGTTTGCCTCTCCCTACAACCACCAGCTCAGCAAATTCTGCACCAGGAATCCTCACAGCAGGGCCTGGAAAGTGGATTCCCTATCTTTTCAGTGGGTAAATCTCTCAATCTATGCCTTTCCCCCTCTGCCCCTTCTCTCATGAGTATTACTCAACATAAGACAGGACAGACCAAAGACCATTCTGATTGCCCTGAACTTGCCATGCCAGAACTGGTACCCACTTTTGTGCAGCCTGTCACCGGTGCCACCCTGGCACCTACACCAGAACTCAACCCTGCTCTCTCAGCAGGAGGGACAGATTTTGCATCCACAACTGCAAACCCTAAATCTTGCAGCTGCTTATTCCTTGAATTCTCCCCCACAACCCTAAGCAAGCAGGTGCTTGACGTCCTTCTTGAAGCCAGAAGACCCAATACAGGAAAATCCTATGCTGATAAGTGGAAAAGGTTCTGCTCCTGGATTCTATCTAAAGGAGAGGACACAACTCTGCCCTCCCTGTCTCTAATCCTGGATTGTTTAGCAGATCTACTCCACAAAGGCCTGTCCTTCTCCTCCATTAAGATACATGCCTCAGCCATTTTGGCTCATTACAACACTGAGCCACCTCTCTTCTTGCACCCTCTTATCAAACAGTTTCTGAGAAGGGCAAACAACTTAAGACCACAAGGAGAGCACCCACCCCTGCTTGGAACCTTAACTTTGCACTGGAAAAGCTCACGCTTCCCCCTTTGAACTTGCTGCATCAGCAGACTTAAAATTACTCTCTTGGAAAACAGCCTTGCTTCTTGACATCACTTCATCTAGAAGAGTGTCTGAGCTACAAGCACTTATGGCTGTGGAACCCTTCATTATTTTCCATGCTGACAGAGTTTCCCTCAGGACTAACCCTTCCTTCATGCCTAAAGTGGTGCCCAGTATGGCTCTCAACCAATCCATCCATTTGCCAGCTTTCTTCCCTAATCCTCAAAATAAAGGGGAAAGTATCCTACACTCATTGGACGTGCACAGACAGCTCAGATTCTACCTTGATAGGACTAAGCCCTTCAGAAAATCTTACCAGTTACTAGTCAGATTTGCAACAGGGGTAGAGGGCAAGGCCATTTCAAAACAAACGATTTCCAAATGGATAGCACACTGCATCCATTTCTGCTACAAGCACCATGGGAAACCAAACCCTCAGGGGGTCAGAACACATGCCACTAGAGCAACATCTACCTCTACAGCATTTCTCAGGGGAGTCCCTACCAGGGACATCCTGGAAGCTGCTACCTGGAGTTCAGTACACACCTTCACCAAGCATTACCACCTGCCTATCTTTTCCACATCTAGGGCAAGTTTTGCAACAGCAGTCCTGCAAGGCATACTAGCCAGCCCTAACTCTTCTTGACTACCTCCACCCTCCTTCATCTTTGGGAATCCACCCAAATGTGATGACTGCAACAGTGAAACACGAAGAACATAGTACAGTTGTGTACACTTACCATAAATGTAGATATTCGAGTGTATTCACTGTTGCAGTCCTGGTTTCCCTCCCTCCAGCCCCCTGGTTTTTCCCTCTCTGTCTCCTCTCTATGGTGATTACTCACCTCTTTCAGGGGTATTGGTATTCACTTTCTACTGGTGGTGTTTTCCCCACCATAACTTAGCTCCCTTTTTTTGGGGGGGGCTCCTGACATTAGGGGCAAGAAAAACTGATGGTAATGGCGTCAGCTACCTGTTTTTATACCCCTGATGACCTGGCGTCAGTCCTGGAGTGACAGCATCTGATGCAGAAATAGTCTCTGGTATTCTGACTGACTGAGGGCTACCTGCAGGCAGATACCCCAAGTGTGATGACTGCAACAGTGAATACACTCTAACATCTACATTTATGGTAAGTATAGACAACTGTACTTTTTTCATTGTGCTTCCTACTTGCCTACTCACATTTGGCTTGCAGATGTGTTAAATCAAATATATGTGCCAGCTCAGACTTATGAAGAGATAAAATCCTAGCCATAGTATAGATAGAAATTATTCAGTTAGAGGCCTGACTGCAGGAGTTGATTGAGGGTGAGTGAAGTTTTTTTTTCTTTTTCTTGTAGGCTTTTCCACTGTGCCTGTCCACCATCAAGCCTCCTCTCATAAGCTTATATTTCCTAGGAGAAGGCGGGAGCTGGGCAAGGGAGACTATCGTGCAAGCAACCATGGCAGTGGTTTGTCCCCTTGATGGGATGCCAGTAATGAGGTCAAATTTGTTGTGGTGGCTGTTGAGAGTTCCCATGTCACTGTGAAGTCATCCTGTGCCCTTTCTCTTTGTATGCATTCTCCAACATACATGCATATCTGTGAAGGCTGCTGTTATCCTCTTTGGACCACCAAGTCCACATTTCCTCTTCTTATGGCACGTAATGTTTTATATGGGAGTTGCTGGCCCACTCAGACCACAATCCCCCCTGCATGATCAAGGAAGCATAAGCCACTCCACCTCCTTCCCCCAACATGGTTCTTCCAGGGCCTGAGACACTAAGTGAACTTTCTTCATCTTGATTCATAATCAGGGCTTTATCTCCTTATATATTCCACTCAGTCAGGCTTGGAGAAGGGGTGAGAAATAGTAGCCGATGTCATCTACACAGTGCTGCACAAGGGCATTGATGTGGTCTGCCACAATTAGAAACTGCTTTGCCTAACCATGGTCAGAGTATGACAACCACATCTAAGGACTAGACATGAACTCTGAACTTCCAAACATTGTAGCAAGAAGTTTCATAAGCAGGAAACACACGCATGTGTTACGGAGCCGGCACAATAGTCTTCTTTCACCATCATGCACATTAAACACAAGAGGCAACAAGAAACAGGATTAAGCAGAGAGACCCTGATGGGTGCATGTATGACAACCATAATTAAAATGAAGCTTACGGTCAGTAGGCAGTTCAGAGAAAATGATTTGTATGAATTTATCTACTGCATCTTGTGACTGGGTTGGATACATCAAGATGATGTAGTTTATTGGTTTAAGTTGAAGTGAAGGCTCAGATTATCTTTTGTTAGATTTTCCTTGACTTTCAGGTTCTTTTCCAACTTTTTGTTTTGTTAACGTTTCCTCCTGTATGCTGTTATCTTTTATGGTCATATATGATAATTTGATCCCATTGGAAATGGACTTGTATCTGCAGTAGGATGGGGGGGTTTTAACCAAATTATTTTGACAGAAGCTGCTGCTTCAGTAGGGGTTCCTCTAAAACGGCATTCCTACACACTGTAAAGTTTCAGGAGCTTTGACAGAAAGATGAACTTTCTGTCTTAATTTCTTGGCAAAAAAATTTGTATTTTACAGCTGTGAGAATGTTCATACTGTGTTCCACTGTGGATTTCTCCTGTAGGAATCATCTGTAATTTTTTTTCTTATTCTAAGTTTCCCATCTCCTGAGATTCTGTTTGAGGGATTGCCCGGGGTCTTTGCCTTCTAGAGGTAGGTCTGCATTGTCTTTATTCTTTTATGACTCCCAGGAGAAAGGATCATCCCTCAGTAGAGGGGCTTTGATTCTGCAATGTCTGTCAGTCATTGTGGAGGACCTGAGAACTGGCTTCCATTCATGTATCCTAGAATGTTTGCACCACTTTCCCCTTCAACTGATATGCTTGGCCCTCTGCCAATGTAGCATAAAGGTGAGAGTGGCTCTTGGAGTTATCTTGTTATGCATCAAGAGTACTAGGGGCCAAGTCTTCTTCTTCTTTTAGGACTCTCTCTCACCTCATTTGGATTGGTCGGCCCTAGAAGAGCAAGTCACAGGGTGACACAATGCTAGGTTCTTTAGCCCAGATGTAAGAAATCATAAGGTTATTTTATTTCTGGTGGATTGTAGGTATGGGAGCAAAGCTTCATCTATGTGGACATCCAGTAGATGTGAACATCTTGCCATGCATGGGCCTGTTCTCTTCCCATGCCATCTTCTTGTGCATGCTACACATTGGCCTTGTCTGGACAACTCCTTGTGCATGCCAGTTACTCACTTGTATTTTTCTGACTTGTGTTGCTGAGTTGGTAGGCTCAGGGCATCCTTCTTGGTTGGCTTTCTAGACGATTAACCGTTAAGTGCCTCCTTTTCTAAAGTGAATGAATATTTGTAAACCTCAACTTCTTCCTGCCCTTTATGTGATGAAACCTCCTTCTGAAGAGGTTATATTGGCACTCAGATTCTTGTTTGCATCTAGGTTGGTTGGACATGAGGGTGACATCACAATTCTGTGCAGTTTGTTCTTCACCTAAAGGCATCTTCAATGTACTGCTGCTGTTGTCCTAGGAGGGATGATTCCCTGCATCATCTTCTGGCAGAAAGACAATAAGACTTTATCCCTCATCCTAAGACTGATTTCTGTGTGGCCTGTATGGATACTTAGCATTCCCCAAGCCCATGGTTAGCTTCTTCCCAGCTGGCAGACTGGGAGGCATAGCGGAACTGGCAAGAAGATGCCCTTGTCTGCCACATTGGAGCCCATAAATTACCTTTTGCCTGTTAAGATTCTGTTGTCGCCTCACAGTAAGAAGCTGTCCGGTTCGACTCTCAGCTAGAGCGTCTTCTGCGAGGAGACATGCGTGAATGGGCGTTCCTTCATTGAAGATTGTGTGTCAGGGCTGGCAACTTGATACGTAAAAATCAACTGCCAATCATTAGCAGACCGGAGTTCCGCTGTGGCGACCCCTAACCGGAAAAAGCCAAAAGACACAACAACAACAACATCTCTCCTCTCTGGGACCTTCCTGTTATCTGGAATAAGGAAAGAGTTCACCTTCACACTGCAGACCACCATGATGGAGAATGCAACTTTACAAGTTATTTATTGTCCTTGTTAGATGTCCTCGCTAGGACTGCTGACACAGGCCTGTGTCTACATTGGGTAGTGTGGCTGTTTTTATCTCCCAAGGTGAAGAACTGGACAAACTTTTGCTATTTTTATTTTTGGCAGAAGTCAATTGTTTGGATTACTTGGTGATTCTCTTCCTTGTCAGGAGGTTTTCTTCTCTGCTGACTGACTTTTTGCTCTGTCTTGAAGAAAGCAGAAGTTCATTAAGTGTCCTAGACATGGACTCACATTTGTCCTGATCCGTCCTGATGTTCTCTGGTGCTTGACTAGCAGGCATTTCTTTAGTGCTTCTGTCCATTCCCTATCCTGATTTCTGGCCTGTTTGGTATTTTGGGAGAGTGGAGGACAAACTTCTGAAACTCTTTTGGGCCAACAATCTGTCACTTGCTTTCCAGTAAGATGACTGCCTCTTTGGTTGCCATTACCTTCCTGACGTTCTTTTTGTGTTCTACTTTATCTGGAGAAAAGGTTGGAAGGAAGACTAAACTTCCTTGCTTGGGCAGGGGGGCTGTGATACTTGGTCAAAGAAGAACATAGTTGCTTCCTTTCTTTAATCTTGGAACTGCTGCTTATTTTCCTTTAGCCTATGCGGGACCCCTTTCATTGTTGGGGAGAGATCCCTAGGGGCACCCACCTTCCCTGTTTGTGGAGGGTAGAGCTCTATTCCCTTTAAGGCTGTGGATGGTCAAGCTGTTCACTTTCTGTTGTGGGGAGAGACCTTTCAGAGACTTAGAGTTCTGTACATGTTCATCTCTGGTGTAGTGCGATTAGGATGGAGTTTCTCTCTGTCCTGATCCAGTGGTGCTTCAGCAAAGTTTTTCTGATATGGATTCCCAAAGGGAGGTTACTTAGTAGTACACCTTAGTTCCACGAGCCTCCTACTTTTATGGAGGCTTTCTGTGGAACTCTTCCAGGAGCACTGCATTGAGGATCTTCACTTTTAATCATTGGCCCTTGCTCCATACTAGCTTTCCCCTACTTAGGGGTTTAACCTTGGTTCTGAATTTAGGACTGCTTGTGGTCTATGAGCCTAGACAGTTTGTACTTTTCAATTGCTCACCTTTCTATGGGGTCCATGATTGCCTGCATTGCTTTAAGGTGGCCTCCCCTTTTGGAACCTTTGTTCACAGTGTGAATTTTCCCAGGCTTAGGAGCATTTGTTAGACTTGGGATGTTTGGTTTCTTCTGTGACTGCTAGTTCTGATCCTTTTTGAAGGGGCTGGTACTGTGATATGGTGCTGGAGTTCCTCTTAATGTTGAAGGCTGTCTTCCTGGCTAATTAGACTTTATGTGTTTACTTTTTTTCAGTCCTTTGTGGTAATTTAGCCATCTGCTGTCTACAAGTAGCTGTACTTTTATCTCCTGATTTGACTGACAGACTTACCACTGGTCCATGGTTGTCAGCCAGCAGGTACAGTAATTGTCATTTGGGGAAGGTGGAGAAGCGGTTGAGTCTTTATGATATAGTGCCACTCATGCCACCACAGGGGCCTTTTCCTCGTATTCCTTAATTATCCCAGAGAAGACAAGTATGCAGTGGTGCATTAGGCATGCACATTTATGAGATTCATGAAAAAAAAAATTCTTGCCCCCTTATTACAGATGCATGACCATACCACTCATGGTCTTCAACAGATAGTCAATCATCTGTAACCAATTCCTGTTTCCCTCTAAAGAAACAGGGTGCGCTGTTCATTTTTATTGTTATATCATTCATGGATCATGTTCCCTAGCTTGGTAAATGGTTGTTTTGCCTGGCTTTGTGGTGGAAAGAGGAGGCAGTTCTGTGTTTTTGCACTTCTCTTAGCTGGGCACTTCCACCCTGCTCCACTAGGGAGGGCCTTCTTGCTTTTCTTTTTTCTTATTTTAAAAGGGTCCCATTTATTGTACAAGTCCTTTTTCCTAGTTCTTTGCTGGCTGCGAACTTAGTAAGGATGGAAGTGTGGGCATCTCTCCTGAGGCTGCTGTTATCTTCTGGGATGGGGTTACTCCCTTAACATTATCTGGTTTGGATCAAATGATTTGATATTCATATCCTGGCATGCTGAGATTTGTAATGGAGGTAGTATTTGGCAGTTTCCTTAACCCCATCTTGGTGTTCAAAACTGGATTCTCTGTTCCACTGTGCTTCCTACCTACTGTCTCAGAGATTATTCTAGTGAGCTTCACCTGTAGTAGCGACCTCCAGTACTTATTAGACTTGCCCTTCAGGGTTTGGTTGCTCTGATGTTCTTCGTGTTTCACTGTTGCAGTCATTACATTTGGGTTATCTGCTTGCTATAGTAGCCCTCAGTCGGCCTGATTAACAAAGTCTTGGGTACTGCATCGGGTGCTGTCCCTTCTGCCATGACGTCAGGTCATCAGGGGTATAAAGCATGCAGCCAATTCCATTACATCAGTCTTTCTTGCTGTGTGGTGCCCGAAGCAGAAGCAGTTTGCAAGTGCCGGTCGTCCGACTCCTGAAATTTACATTTTCGAGTTTCAGAACCGAAGTCTTCAACTAAAGCTAAGTACCCCATTGGGGAAACTTTTTCTTGCTCCTTCCGATGTCAGTAAAAGTTAATAATTGCATTACTTGTGGAAAGCAAATACCTCACAATGATTTTCATTTGTACTGTATTCCTTGCCTAGGCCCTCGGCGTACCTTGCTGTCGGTTTTGTGCTTTATTTAATTAGCGCACTATCTCTCTTCGGTATATTTTTGTCTCTAAATATTTCATTTCTCTGTTTAATTGTCCAGAAATGTCGTTGGTTAACCATTTGACTACCGGGATTCTGAAAAAATGCAAAGATAAAGACAGAGACAGGCCACCGAGGTCCAAAGCTGCCGACGACGCTTCTTCTAAGCCAGTTGCCAGTTCGCTGGTACTCAGTGAGGCGCTTTTGCAGCCCCTGATACCCATTACTTCTGACGCACAGGCCTCTACTGAGACCCATTCGGAGTCCAGTATGCCGCAAGATGCTTCAACTGTGGAACCTGTGGATGTCTTTACCTTGGATGGGTCCGGAGCCGCTGTGCAGGCACCGGCTCCTGAGGGTTTATTCAGGCCTATGGACTTGCATATTAAACCGACATTTCCTTCTTCATTTAAGTCAAAATCTCGAACCATGCCTAAGAAATTGACACCCAGGCCGCATGCTCAGGCCTCTATGCCAAAAAAACAAATGATAAGAATGGCTGAAGATCTTATACCTCTAATCAGGGGAAGCCAATCCTCCCTTCTAAGAGACCTAGGACTGAAGTTGTTTATGAATCTTCTGACCAGGATTCTGATTTTTCTGATTCTTCTGATGATTTGGATTTGCCCTTATCTACTTACGAGGATTCTGATGCAGGGGACTGTATTCCCTCTGCTTCCCCTCCAGAGGATTTTTCTTTTGGTGAGACCTTACATACTTTAAGGGAGCATTTCCACTGGAAAAGCCAGGATTTTTCTGATTCAAAAAAAGAGGCTTAGGGATTTCTTACTCCTGCCTCAGCATAGCCCTTTAGCTATACCTCCTGTACTAGACATTGTTGATGATGCCTTTTCAGCATCTAGTTTGGCCCCTGATTCTTTGCCTCCTGCTACCAGAAAACCTGACCAATATTACAGGGTTCCTGATTCACACAAGTTCCTTTTTAAAAATCCTATTGCGGATCCAGAGACTATTTCATAGGGACCCAAGGGCATTAAGGCTTCTACTGCTAAAAATCCTACCCCCTCTGATAGAGACTGCAGGGCGCTGGATAGATGGGTTAAGAAGGTTTACACTTCTGCAACCTTGGCCATTAGGGCTTTAAACTGCCAATTTCATATGTTAAAGTATCAACAACATGTTATTGGATTGCTTAAACAGAAAATGATGTTGATTCCTGACTGTGCTGAAAATAAAGAATTACAGGATTTAATGCATTCTGTTGAACAGGTTGGAAAACATACTTTGCAATGTGGATTTGATTCATTAGAGGCCTCTTGCAGGGCTGCTGTTACTGGTTTTGTGCTAAGAAGGCATGCTTGGCTTAAGGAGCAATCTTTGCCTGATCATGTTAAAGCTAAATTGTTGGATGCTCCTTTAAATCATGACCGCCTGCTTGGCAACAAGGCTGAGGAAGTTCTTAAATAGATGGAAGATAAAGCTAAATCTATGCAAACTGTTAAAAGATTTTTTACAGGTTCAGCCTCCTAGATTTAGTAGGCACTGGCCCTCTAAAAATTGGTCCTTTCCAGCCCCTTCCAGGTCTTCTCAAGCCAAACCCACACACAGCAGAAACCCCAGGTTTCAGCCCCAAGGGACACACAAGACTAAGCAGTGGGGGATTTCTGCACCAAAATCTGGAAGTAGTAAGACTCTCCCTTATGGAAAACTGTCTCAATGACTTCCTTTTAAAACTTCCAAGCACTTCCTGACTGAATGCTCCTTTAGGCCGAAAGATTGGTCTGCAGGCCAAAAACTGGGAACTCATTACCCAGGACAAATGGGTTTTAAATATAGTGTGCCAACGATACAGATTTCACTTCCATACGTTACCAACACCAAGCGGGTGGCCAATTCTACCCCCAAATCAGTGGGCAGAGGCCCAAAATCAATACTCTCTGTTTTAAACATGGGGGCTATTCAGTTGGTACCAGAAGAAGAAAGAGGACAAGGTTTCTATTCGAGACTTTTCCTGGTACCCAGAAAAGGCAATACATGACATCCTATCTTGGGCCTTTCTACTCTAAACACCTTTCTGGTGATTCCAACATTCAAGATGCCGACTCTTCACCAGCTGCTTCCTATGCTAGGCAAAGATGCATGGTTGGCAACACTAGACTTAAAAGAAGCATACCTGCACATCCCTGTCAGGGAGTCTTGCAGGAAATACCAACGCTTCAAAGCAGCTACATGCACTATCAGTTCTCTACCCTGCCCTTTGGCTTATCTGCTGCACTCAGGGTATTCACAAAGTGCCTAGCTCCAGTCAGTGCATTTTGCAGGCAAAGAAATATTCAAATATACCCATACCTGGATGATTGTCTAATTTAGGCAAAAAGCCAGGACATGGTTTTGAATCATATGGCCTTTGTTCAAAGGGTACTGACTTGTCTGGGATTCACCATAAACAAAAATAAATCACAGCTGGTACCCTGTCAACAAATTATATTCCTGGGAGCAAGCTTGAATACAACTTCCCAGATGGCTTTCCTGACACCAGAGAAACAGATTCATTTGACAAGCTACTTCAAACAAGTGGCCACAAAAACCCAGCTATCTCCAAGGCAAACACTACAAGCCTTGGGGTTCATGGGCGCCTGCATTCTTCTAATTCCATATGCAAGGCTGCATATGAGGAAACTACAATGGTATCTCAAAAGCCTATGGTGTCAACATTCACAGGATCTAGAAGCAAGGATTCCTATCATACCTTGCATACGCCTAGAGTTCCTTTGGTGGGCAGAGGCCTGCCACCAAAACAGGGGTCTACCATTCACATTACCCCTTGCTGCTCAAATCTTAACAACAGATGCATCAGACTATGCATGGGGGGCTCACGTGGCAGGGAAGTGCATTCAGGGCAAATGGAACCCAAGTCAAATGCACTTGCACATAAATCAAAAGGAAATGTTAGCTGTACCGAATGCTCTGACAGCCTTGAAGGACCACATTCTTCCAGGACAGCTAATGGTAAAGACAGACAACACCACTGTCGTGTGGTACATAAACAAGCAGGGGGGTACACATTATTACCCCCTCTGCAGACTAGCCATGGCATTGTGGAACACAGCTTTGAGCTACCAAGTGAATCTACAAGCTCAATTCCTGCCAGGAAAACTAAATACACTGGCAGACGGACTAAGCAGAAATCTCATGGACCTACATGAGTGGAAACTGGAACCAAGGATTTTCAACATGTTGACAAGCAAATGGGGGAGCCCAGATATAGACCTGTTTGCCTCCCCCCAGAACCATCAACTGGACAAATTTTGCACAAGGATTCCCCACAAACTAGCTTGGAAAGTGGATGCTCTATCCTTCAGCTGGAAAAACCTATCAGTTTATGCCTTTCCTCCTCTGCCTCTGCTCTCCAAGGTACTACTAAAGATCAAACAGGACAAGCCAAAGGCGATTTTAATTGCACCAGACTGGCCTCGCCAACACTGGTACCCACTCTTGCGCAGTGTGTCACGCTTGGCTCCATGGCACCTGCTTCAGACTCCTTCCCTGTTGTCTCAGCAGGAGAACCAGATTCTGCACCCTCAGCTGCAAACCCTGGACCTAGCAGCCTGGCTAATTACCTAATCTCTATTTTACCATCCCTCAGTAAATCAGTGATGGATATCAATTTAGAGGCAAGGAGGCCTAGTACTAGAAAATCTTATGCTGCAAAATGGAAAAGATTTTGTGCCTGGAATCAGTTTCATGGAATGAGCGCAGCAGTGCCCAATTTACCTCAGATTCTATGATATTTGACTGAGATGCTTCATAAGGGCTTGTCCTTTTCCCCCATCAAAATTCATGCCTCAGCCATTTCAGCTCATTATAGCAGAGAGCCTCCCCTCTTCCCTCACCCACTGCTCAAGCAGTTCCTCAGAGGGGCCAAAAATTTAAGGCCACCCAGGAGAGCTCCAACCCCAGCCTGGGATCTTAACTTTGTCTTGGAGAAACTCACTCTTCCTCCTTTCGAGCCAGCTGCTACTGCAGATTTAAAATTTCTTTCCTGGAAAACCACTTTTTTTTTAGCAATCACTTCTGCAAGAAGGGTATCTGAATTGTAGACCCTTATGGCAGTGGAACCTTTCATCATCTTTCATGCGGACAGGGTGTCCCTCAGAACCAATCCCTCCTTCATGCCCAAGGTGGTATCCAGTATGGCTCTTAATCAGTCCATTCATTTGCCTACCTTCTTTCCTAACCCACAGAACAAATGAGAACGTTGGTTATGTTTATCCGATCTGTTCTTACTCTTGTAAGTTGACCTATGAAGATCTCATTGAAGAGTTAGGAATACTCTCTCTCCATCCTTCTTTGTGTGAATTTTAGTCCTCTGGCTGCCGATTTTGTTTTAATTGGGCAAGTTATATATCTGTGTATTTTGTGTTGGTATTCTTGATTTGAAGGTCAGTGCTTACTAGGATTAATGGGATGAACTGATAGGTATGCAGGGACAAGTACATTTTTTGTAGTGGGTGCATGATTTCACTGTTTGATTCTCCATCCCCAAACACCAGAACTTACTGACTGAAAAAGAGATAAACTCAGTAAGGCTTTTCAAGGAGAGTCTTCAGCATAGATTACCTGATATGTTAAAAACATAGCTATTTTTCTGCATGTTATTATTTGAGAGAGTGCTGCTTTTGTGCTTGATCTCCACAAAGATGTTATACTAAGACCACTGCATATTCAGAGCTGCTTAAGGAAATGAGCACTGAAGATTATGAAGAATAAGAATCTAAGAATGAAGACAGTACAGCTCATTAAGCTTGATTTGCTTGCTGACATTTTGTTTCTGCTGCTGTCTTTAGCAAAAATACAATTTTCTTTAGAAAGTTCTTTTTGGATTTACAATTCTTATAACATTTCATATTCTTCTTTTTACCATTAGATGGCAGCAGTAGACTTTAAAGATAAGTGCTTGATGGCTATAACAGGCTACATTTCTGAGCTGTTCAAGTATTGGAACAAATTGTATTTAATCAAAGAAACAAGCAAAGTATCGCACAGCAAAGAGCAAACATGGTGCTGTCCAAAATAAAATAAGTAAAATAAATAGAAAGTATATAAGGACAGTCCACGAACCAGGCGGATAACTCAAAAATACAATTACAAAAATGAAAACCATTTAAAGAAGGTAAGCGCTTTCACACAGACCTTCATCAGACCATAAAAGAGACAAAATGGTCACAGTTCATTTATATACAATGCAATAGCCAATCAGCTCACATGGACATAATACATCCATTCATTCATTTAAAGTGAGACCACAAATTAATGAAAAGCTTCAATGTCCATACTATAGCCTTTCATTTAAAACATTTTGGTCCCTAATAGTACAAACCATATAAGTTCAGCATAAAACATATATTAAAATATGTGAAGTAAAGGAACACACAGAAATATATAAAACTACTAATATTACATCAAATTCATAAAAAATGTACATATCAAAGATGGGTATATAGCATGTAAATAATATATATATATATATATATATATATATATATATATATATATATATATATATATATATATATATATATATATATGTGTGTGTGTGTGTATCAATGAGCATATACATATGTATCTGTATCAGTGTGGATATAAATATATATACATTACGATATACACATATTGTACAAGTTTCCTCAACTTCATTGTGGGCTTAATGGAAGCACTCTCATTTAATCCCTTCCCTCTATAGGCTCTAAGCCTTAGTATCCATTTAACTTCCTTATTTTCTGTCATGTTCCTAATGTCACTCTCACTTATAGTAGGCATCACCTCATCTATAACCATAAACTTAAAACTATGGTCGTTACCTAACCCTAATGCTGTATATATGTCAAATACCTAACCCTAATGCTGTATATATGTTTCCTCACTCTATGTTGAAGCAAGCGATCTATCTTGCCAACATAAAAGGACCCACATGTCACACATCTAGCAAGGTAGACCACATGTAATGTCTTACAGTTTGCACTAATCTGAAGCGTAAAACGTTGACCCATATCTGGATGTATGAAAAGTCCTGTAGTATCAAGATAATTACAAAAATTGTAATTACCACAGGGATGTGTACCAGATATACCATCAGTATGTTCACTACTATCCCTTGGGTAACGTAGTAACCTTTTCAGGTTACGTTTGTTCTTAAAACAAGAAGGTGGGGTGTTCCCCCACCAACCTTCTCACATCTGGGTCTGTAGTCAGGACTCGCCAGTTCTTTCTAATATTATCTGTAATGGATCTAGCATCCCTAGTAAAAAACATAGGTACCTTCAAGGTGGTCTGAGGGAGTACTCTCATTGAGTGGTTATCAGTATCAGTCCTAGGTGAATAATAGGGCCTAGCCCTATCCAGTCTAAGATGACTAAGTCCTTGTAGATTCTCTTCTATTTCAAGTTGACAATAACCCCTGGCAGCTAACCTGCCTTTAAGCCCTTAACTCCTGATTGAATGCTTCATCCGATGCGTTCAGCCTTGAAACTCTCATCCCCTGTCCTCTGGCTACATTCTTAAAGATGTAGTGGGGATGCATATTGCTCCTATGTAACAGAGTATTTCTGTAGCAGTATTTTCTATAAACCCCTGTATTAATCAGCACATTACCAAGCTTTTCCACATATACATCTAAATATTCTATCCTGAGCTGGGAAAAGTTCATAGTGAATTTTAGATAATCATATTTCTCATTCATTTCAAGTACCTGCTCCTTGGTTATAGCTGGAGGGGTTATGTTAGAGGGTATTTTTTGGGGGATGGTAGGGAGTAAGAGTGGGGTAAAGTTGGAACTGAATTTGCCCGCTAAAAGGTTCCATATCACCAGGCTTGATGAATGTGACATCATTAACCAGCAGTTCAGCCTTTATGCTGCCCTTTAGGTTTCTGACATAGTTAAAGAGGGCCTTTTGGTTATCTTTCAACTGGGAGGCTATCTTAACCTCAAAGATGGCTTTGCTTGACTTAATTAGCCTTCTTAGTTGCCTATTTAATTTGATGAGAGAGTTTTTATCTTTATGGAAATTACCCCTTCCTGATTTTTGCCATTTTTTTTTTCTTTTCTTGTGTATGCTTTTTAATTTGTGATGCCACCAGGGCTGTTTGTTTCTGGGGCTAATCTTGGGCTTGCTTCTGATACCTTCTGACAATGGCTGCATAAAGTTTCTGAGAGCAATTCAGTATAGGCTGCTGTGTTCTAAGGGTTAGGATGGTCATTGAATTTTTACAAACCATCACTTAATTAAAGGTAATTTGCCTTAGAATAGTTCCTAACTGTTACTACTTTTAATGAGATTGTGGAGTTGATTTTTGATTTTGAAGGAAACTGCTTTATGATTGGACTTTACCAAGGAGGAAAATACATTGTGCAGTGGGTGGCATGCAGTGTTCTTCCATATTTGTGAGCATGAGGTCTAGTATGTTGGAGCCTGTAGTAAGTGTATTCACTGTTTTGTCAGGGTGTTTGTATTTATGAAGTCCAGGAATCCTTGTGCCTGCAGATTTGAGGCTGTGTAGGATTCCCAGTATATAGAGGGGTAATTAGTTTCCCACAAGTAGGGTGTTAAGTTGGATGGTAACTGTCTTCAGTAGGTCCAGGTTTGCCTTGTGAGCTTCTTGGGACATGGAAGCTGACCTATACCTGGCTAGGATATGGAACAGGATTTTGTCTGTGGTGATCTGCATGCGGAGGAACTCCAGCATGTCATCCTGTTTGACCACTCTAGAGGTATACTTGTGACTGTTGTATATTGAAACATTTCCATCTTTAGTTCATGTCTGTGCAGCTACTAGTTTAAAGCACTGAAACCTTTTACTTCCGGGGTACTGTCTGATGCTTTAAACCATGTCTCAGTAACTGTACAGATGTCTGTATTATTTAGTGTGAGGAGGGCTTGCAGGAAGGGTAGTTTTTTATATAGGTTCCTGACATTTAGCATCAACACCTTGATGTTTGTTAATCTGGCATTTCCTAAAAAAGGCACTATGGGGTTGGATAAAGTTTTAGCCGGTATTAGAAAGCATAGAGGGGAGAGGTGCAGACATCCTTGGAAAGCAACATGGTCTGTTATAACCACGTCCTCCAAAGTTGATAAATATTGGATCCCCTTTAAATGACACCCAAAAGAGAGCCAGTTGTCATCCTCAGTGATGATAATATACTGTTCAGTGCTAGGCTCATACTAGCCTGAGGCATAGTCTGAAAGCTTCATGATGTCGCTCTTTAGATAGTCCAGGGAGGTGCATTTCAGGTCATTTACACATACATGGACTGTGTTGGAATCATAATGGTACCTGTGGGTTAATGACTTGAGTTTATGCATGATTTGCAGATCCTTCTACTTGTTCAGCCTGGTTAGAGGGGTGTATTTTACAGTGGAGTTTCCTATGACAAGAGTCTTAAGAAGTGTGTCTTAGGAGCTTAATGTTTGGGGCTTCACTGAAAGTAACCGTACTTGTGGTGTTGCATGGCATTTTTTCCTGAGTGTCTTTGGCTGTGGCATAGCTTTGACAATAGGTGACCTAGGCAATGTTTGTTATTTGCTTTTAAGTGCCTCAGTCTGTGTGTCTGTTTATGTGTGTTTCTCTCTGTGTGTGTCTGCTTATGTGTGTGTCTGTCTGTGCTTGTGTGTGCTGTGTGAGATGGGTGTTGTATGAGTGGTTTCAACAACCCGATGAGCATTTGTGTGAGAAAGTTCAGCCTCCAGTGTCACTGTGCAATTACACCTCTCTCCTACTTTGTCTGCTTCTTTAATGATTAAGTGGATGCTGGTAAACATGAGACAATTGCTACATTGTCTCAAGATGTCCTTATCCACCAAGCTGGCTACAGAGAAGTTAAGAAATTGCATATCCATGCTGTGCATTTCTTTGATTGGTGCTGTACTGGGGTTAAAAGACTGTTAAGTGTGCTTTGCTGGTGCATATTATGCTAGAAATTACTAAATTCAGATCTATTTCACTTGCTCGACGAATGGTATTGTTGAGATCACATGATCGATGATGCAGTTTGTTGACAATTTTGACTGAGATCTCTGTACAGTGGGGATTGATGAATGTACCATTTTCCCTACTGTAGTTAAATCTTTGAGTTGGTATATTTAAGTAGCAGGAGTGTGTGGGGTGCAAGGGGGCTTGTCCCTTCTAAAAACATTGCTTTTGTGTTGTTTTTGTTGATCAAGCTACATTGTAAGTCATGTGTTTTTGACCATGTGGGTTTCAACAATTTTGTTTGTAAATCAACTGAAATAGATCTCTAAATTGTACTAATGTTAATGCTTACACAGTACTGAATTCTACTAAATCTGTACCCAACTAGATGCCCTAAGCTTTGTCAGCATGCAAGGTGTTTGCTCTATATTGCTGTACAGTTTTATGAACTGTTCTACAGGGAAAATTTACTGTTTTGGTGATTGCTACTGTACAAGACACTGCTAACCTGTGCAAATTTGAAAAATTTATAGCAGCACAGAAAACTAACTAATGAGCCCTCTGGTCAGTAAATGAACTACACAAGTACTTTTTTTGTATTTCCCAGCTCAGACAGACCAGGCAAACACCTCTTGCCACAAGATAATCAACCCAGCTTCCTAGTGTAAAAACACAGTAGAAGAAACCCACAAGTGCAATGCTACCACAAATTAGTTAAATAGCTCACTGGAAATCCCTTGCTGAAGGCGATTTCAAGATGGTGAGATTAAGAGCAACCTTTTTTTTTTTTTGTTAATTTACAAAAACTGCAGTGAAATGCACACACAAAAGCAGGAAACAGTAGCAGTCGCTCAAAATAACTTAAGCAAGTGTGGTTTAGCATTTTACTTACTTATTTAACATTTGTTTACTGGGATACTCCGACTTGGAATGAAGCCAATTTTCAGCAGAGGCCCGGGGAGAAATGCTCCAGACGCATGTCTTTCTAACGTGGGAGGAAACTGGAGCACCCAGAAGAAACCCACACAAACGCAGGGAGGACATGTAGACACCACACAGAAGGCACCTTGACCAAGAATTGAACTGGAAAACCTCTTGCTGTGAAGCGACAATGCAACCGCTGCACCACTGCGCTGTCCAGTAGCAATCAAAGGTATTTAACTTTGTCTGGATGTCACTGAGTAAAACACTTCTGGAATGCAGGCTAGAATGCCAGGCATTGCTATACTCTAGGAAAAAGAGCAGGAAACAATATATAGTAAAGGAGGTTTATGTAGTAAGGGAGGTTTATTCAAGAGCAATACTGGTTTCCTTGGTGGGCACTCAGTATCATAGCTCTATGGAAAAAATGGGTGGGAAGAGCATATAAGTACCTTATACAACAGACTTTAACAATGAAAGAGGGGAGAAAGAGACTTGGGAAATAATGTTATTATATGGGGTGAAGTCCAGAGACACAGTCTTATAAAACCACCACAGCAAAAGGGTGGACAACATAAAGGCTTGGATGTGGTAACAGTTTTCGGAAGGGGTAAGCCAGAGGTGGGAACCAAGGAGACTGGAAGTGTGACCTAAGAGATGGCAGCTTCACATCATCCCATCCTTGTATATAGTGCTGTACCATATCTCTGAATCTGACGACATTGAAGTGGTGACAAAGACCCTTGGAAAAACAAGAACATCTAGCTAAAAAATCTGGATATCTAATTAGCATACAATTTGAATGCCAATTAACCCAAATAGCATATAACTTTTCTTAGTTCTAGTAGGAATGTGAGCTACTAGTCAGAAAGACATGCTTAAAAAATAGAGTGACCAAAATGATGGAAAAATATAAGGAGATTATGAAAGAGTGTAAAAATCTGTAGACTTTAATGAACTGTATTATAATATTGTATTACATGAGGCTTTATTTTTGTTTCATAAAAATCTAGGTATGAAATGTGTGTATTCTTTCTTTAAATTATTGTTGCCACTAGTATACTGGTCATGTAGTGTGGTTTTCTGTATACTAGACAGCTCAAAAAATCAGGTGATGTGGAGCATTCAGAAGATTGTGTAAATGTATAAACCAAGCCGAAAAATAGGGACATACCTCCAAAAATAGGAATGTTCCTCCAAAGTGTAGACAATTGAGAGGTCCGTGCTATGTGTGTGAAATGATGAACAGGGGTTGTAATATGCAGTAAGGGGAGGTGGGATAAAAAAATCCTGAGCAAGAAAATCACATAGTGGTTGTACTAGAAAAGCAAACCATCAAGCTGAGAGTAAAAGGAAAACAGCACAGCCTAGTCTTATGCTGGGGTATGTATCTAAAGGGTGGGATTCACAG
Source organism: Protopterus annectens (assembly GCF_019279795.1). Classification (NCBI taxonomy): domain Eukaryota; kingdom Metazoa; phylum Chordata; order Ceratodontiformes; family Protopteridae; genus Protopterus; species Protopterus annectens. The sequence continues at coordinate 1,097,623,804 of NC_056745.1, read as the reverse complement.
ACAGGGAGGTGCTGATTCTCTTTATCAGGTACCGATCAGGTCATAGTTAAAATACCTTGTGCTGTCCTAGAAGCCTTTTAGGGGGAAAATGAAGTCACAGTGGTGAATATAGCAAATAGGAACATGATTAGGACAATGAAGAGAAGAAAGACTGTAACATATAACAAGTGGAGACGGCGGCTCAGCCTTTCTTTACTGGAGAAGAGGAGAAACAAGGAGCATGAGGTGATTATTATAGGTATGTCACTAAGGGATGAATGTGATGAGACTACAATGGAAGGGAAGCTGCTCTTCATAGTCAGTGTTGATTTGGTCATGGTAGCAGGCCAGTCAAATATGAACACTCCGACGCCTTTGTCAGTTGGGTCCGAAGCTGCTCTGCTGGCTTCAGCTTCTGACACTCATGAGTCGGTTACTGAGGGATACAGTTCTTCTTTGACTGTTGTAAATGAACAGACTTCAGGGGCATGGACTGTGGTAGGGGTTGTCCGACTGCATCCCAGGACTTTTCTTTCTAAATGGATGCCTACCCCTATGAAACCAGTCGGCTTGCCTTAGATAACTACCTAGTCCTCAGCTGCTACAGCCCAAGTTGAAACACAAAACCTTCTGAAAATAACTCGGGAATTCATGGACTTTATGAAATCTAGGGAGCCCTGGCAGACACAACTATGTACGACAGAAGCCTCTCCCAGTAAAAGAAGGGGGCTGTTACCTTTCAAGAATACTCTTACTCTTCAGGATCAAAGGATGAGTTAGAATTGTCCTATTCTTAGGACCTGCCTCCTCAGTCCTGTCCTGACTCTAATTTAGATGATATCTTCTCTTCTACTTCTGCTCTCTAGGACTTATCCTTCCAGGATACCCTGCATAAGATGCAGGAGGCTTTTAATTGGACAAGCAAAGAATTCTATCAGGCTAAAAAACATCTATGTCTGCCATTCCTCCAGTTCATGTAGTGCTAGATGATGTCTTTCTTTACTCAGACTCCCTGCTCTCTGCATCTAGGAAACCAGATTGTTTCTATGGACTGCTTGACCCTCAACCTGCGTCTGTACAAAAATTCACAAACTGATCCTTCAGTAGTATCTTTTGAATCCTACAAAGGTGTCCCAAATGTGGTTGCAATGCACTGAATTCATATTGTAGAGCAGCTGCTACAGGTTCTGTCATTCATAGACGTGCTTCGTTGAGGACACAGCCACTCTCTGAACAGGTAAATGCCAAACTCCTGGGTGTTCCAGTGGATAAGGAGTTCCTTTTTGGATCTTCTGCAGAAAAGAGCAAACATGAGGAGTTATTGCAAAAATGCAGTACTTGCTTAAAATGGGCTGAGATTGAAATTGGTCATCTGTAATCCGTGTTCTGCCTTGATAAACAGATTTTAAATTAAAAGTAAAATAAAATCATGACACCACCCACAGCTCCAAGTAAATTTTGTTTCCCTTGTGCCTGGTCCACTGTCTTTTTTTCAGGAAGAATAAAAATCCAGCAAATTGCATTCAATAAATAAATAAATAAATATATAAATAAAGTCAAAAATAAGAAGATAATAATCATTACAGTTAAAACAAACCCCAATAAAAGCACTGCATCAGTCATTTGATTATTACATCCTGACTACATTCCAAGTTAAACCCAAAGAAAGTATGTGTATTGTATTTCATTATAAATATACATTCTTTTTCGTTGTTTTATCAGAGTTATAAATTTTGCTAACAAAATCCTGTTCCATAACAGTTGCTTGTCAAATATTAGGTGATCGAAACTTTAGGTAATTGAATACCTAAAGGTCGACACCTGAACAGCAAAAGCTGTAAATATCAAAGAGACACTCCGCAAATTCTTTCGTAGGGAAAGAATTCAATTGGCCATTATCAGGAATCTGCCCTTTTCTTCACTGTAGAGCATTCTCAGAGTTGGTCTATTTAGTTAGGGGGGGACCAACCAATTAGGGTTTGAATTTTTTTTATTCCTTCAGTCAAGCGAATTCTTTCCCTACAAAGAATTTGCAGAAGTGGCCATTCGTTGTTTACTGCTTTTGCTGTTTTGGTGTCGAGCTTTAGGTATTCAGTTACCTAAAGCTTCGACTATGTAATATAGACCCAGATATTAACTTCACAGTACTACTTTCCAGCAAAACATGACGCTATTGGACTGACCATGTTCTTTTTTCTAATATCCCTTACATTTTCCTTCACTGTACATTTTAAACTCCCTTTTGTGCCTCCTATGTAATATAAAGAACAAGAACATTTTAATGTGTATACTACAGCCACTGCTTAATGTGTATTTTTCCGTGTTTCATCTTTTTTTCCATTTAATGTGTGCAATGGAAGAAACTGCTGTTGAATAAATAGAGCTGTCTCCACAGGGGGCAGTATCCCTGGGAGATGGGTTCCCAACAGCCAAGGACTCACAAGGGTGTCAGAAGGTACTACTAGCCAGCATATGTCATAGACCCTTTGTAAAACAAGATGGTAGGACCTGTGCAGCAAGTTATTAAGTATAGTACAGTATCTGATGAAATATTCCCCCACCATTCTTTTTCATTATCCCCACTGTCTGAACAGTTACATAATTATACTGAGTTACAGAACAGATCTCTCTTTTTACTATTTTTTATATAATTAACCTTATATTGTTACTTGTTCCAATTTTTTTCTTCATTTTTAGTAAACAACCCCCTGCAGCTCTCTGTAAGCATTCTGCTCATCTTGTAGTTTATACTCACACTGCAAGAACAGTATTTTAGTTTTGTTTCAGTTAAAAGAAATATCTGTCAAAATATAATGTTCTTATTCTAAGATATTCCTTATAGGGGAAGAAAGGGAAGCCAGACACTCTAAATTTGGGGGTTCCCATCAAAATGGAGCAGCCTTTAACAAAAGACTCCTGAGACACACCATGGAGGCCCATGTGTGAGAACTGAAAGTGTCTATGAAGTTGGGACAAGGCATTCAGAAAAAAAGATATCAATATAAAGGAAGTAGTGGCAGTGATGACTGTCAAGGCCTTCATACTTCTCTGGAAACAGGGAATATTGCAAATCCAAACATACAGTACCACAGTGATATGGAATACAAACTGGCAGGGGATAAACTAGTCTTACCTACTGGTAGTCTAGGCATGGGAGTTAGCTTGTGTGTTAGGTCTGAACCTCAAAGACATGTACATTTCAACTTGGGGTAGCGCTTTGACTGGCCTCTTGAGCAGGGCACAAGTAGACCACAATGAGCAGATATTAAATAGTGACATGTTCTTGGACACTGTGCTAGCAGTACACCTTATTGCTTCTGAAGAAAACAGACAACTGAACAAATATTGTATTAGGACACCACAATTAGAGGCCTGGGCAACGTATACCTTCTCCATACATTGTACAGGTGTAGATGTCCTTCCTTATTGTTGTTGCAGTATTCTTTACAACTGTAATATCCTGCCAAGGATAGCTGAACATCTGGCCAGCATATCAAAGCCTTTAGACCTTCCAGGCACCATATGTCATGTGCATGTCTCAAGTCCAAGGTGTAAAGTACATAAGTGACATACGAATGACTAATCCTTAGAACTTCTTTGCTTCTAGTCCAATTGCTACCTTGAATTCAGTTTGTGAGATATTCACTGAGTTGGTTAAGCTGCAAAGCCTGCTAAAGATAAGTGCCCCATTGGGTTTCTTCTTTTTGCTTTACCTTTTACATGTCATCCAGGAAAGGACATGTGAGCGTGGGTGGCTGAAACCCCATAAAGATAGATATGAGCAGTACATTTTTTGTTTCGGAGCTATGCACAGCCATACACCGAGTGAGATCTATCAGGCATTTATCTGTAAGACTCTCCACAGTTGTCTCTCATCCTTTTCCATTTACTGGGAGAACCAGCATGTAAAACTATTAACACAAGGTACCATGGCCTCTGAATACACCTACCTCAATGTTCAGCTACTGCTTAAGAAAAAAGCCAAAAAGGCACATACTGAATCTCTTTCTGTCCAGCCTCCTGTAGGTGTCTCTGGGTTGGATGAAGAGCCAGAGGACCATTTGGTGCCTTTGTTAGCTCCCTCTGTTGTGACTCAGTTGGAGGCCGACATTGGTCTGCCTAACTGCATGTCTGCTGAGGCTGTGCCTCTGTCTGCTGCAGATGAAGAGAGGGAACTATGGCTGATTATATCAGAGGAGCCTAGGGGGATTTCCCCAAATACTTGTTAGGGGAGGGATGCTCGGTACCCTCATTAAATCTGGGCAGGGGTCTGAACTGCCTAGATTTGTTAAAGCTGATGGTCCTTTAAAAAAGAAGCAGAAGACCAGGCATGTGGCCCCAATGGCTAGGGTTCCACACAAGGAATAGAAGGATTTTACTCACGGACTTTGTCAGTGCTCTTATGGTTCTAAAGCCCACTTGAGGATTATCTATTCCTGATTCTGTTTCCTGATCTTCTACTCCTTTCAAATGTCCTTTGTAATCTGATTTTTCTGAGGAAGAGTTGGATTTAAACTCTGACTCACTGGCATACTCTTCTCAAATGCACTCTATCCTTGCCCTGGGGTTTCAGGAAGAGGATTCCTCTGTGAAAGAATTTTCCTTTTGGGATACTGGGGTTCATATGATAAAATCTTTAAGTAGGAATGTTCCCAGGTTTCTTACATTCAAAGAGGTACTATAAACTCTTGCAAATAGATTCTCCTAGGGCCTCTGCTGTCCCTTCAGTTTTAGATACCCTATTTTAACACTTTCCCTTTGGCTTCCCAGGCCCCTGATCCCCAGTATCCTGCCTCTAAAAACTTGGCAAGATCGGATGTTGTCCATTTCATTATGCATCACTAATGGGTCTTCAGATCCATCACTGGATCCAAGCCAGCCATTTGTTAGTCATACGATCTGAACCTCAAACTCCTCCCTCTACCATGATGCCTCACTTCTCCTCAAACCCCTATATCTCGTTTGCTGTCATTAAAGACAGATGCGATTACAAGCCTGTCTCCAGTTTAGGTAAAATTTTCCATTTTTCTCTTGGGATTCTTCCTTCTTTCTCTCTAATCTACAGCTAAGTAGTTAAAGTTAAACTTAAAGTTAATTACTACCTCCCCTCCTGCTAGGCTACTTTAGTTTTCGCTGGCATTAGGTTCTTCCTGCCCTTTTAATTTTCTCTACTTTCCCTTTCTCTTTTCATCTCTTCCCTTTTCCTTAAAAAAAAAAAAGCTTTCCCACTATTTTTAAGTAATAGTTTAGTTATAGTTATAGTTAGTGTATGGCTGGTGTCTGAGACTGTGTGTTTGTGCAAGTGCCTGGCAGTATGTCAGACAAACCATAAAAACCCTCCGGTTTTAAGAGGTATGCCTCTTATGGGCATAATATTCCCCAACCTGATGTCCACAAGAGGTGCATTTACTGCTTGGGTTCGGGGCACTTGGAGATGCTGTGTGACATTTGCTCAGTCTTCAGTCCTCAGGCCCTTGCTGATAGGAGGAATAAGCTTATCTTGAGAGGGCTTCTTCCCTCTTCTGGAGTCCAAACTCTTTCCCAAAAGAAGCCACCCTCCTGTACTTCCCCAGGGACTTCTGCGTCTGCTTCTGAAAAACGAAGGAAGTTTTCGGATCCATCCCCACTGGATCCATCTGCTGTTTTGCTTCTCTCCAGATCTGAGAGGTCCCTCGGATCCCGGGGAGTTGGCACCAACCAAACCCCCAACCTTGCCGGATCCCTTGACCTCGGGTCCAAGCAACCTTTCTGGGCTGTCAGATGTCATTAGGATTCGTAGCTCCTTTTATCTGGAGCAGACTCCAAGTCAAACCCAGCCAGAACGCAGGTCTCGGAGTCATACTCCTCACAGGAGCAAGTGCCCCATCCCACTCAGACTGCCTGGCCAAGCTTATCTCCGGTGAGGTAAGTGCATTCTTCCCTGTCCTCTCAGTCGTCTTCACTGTCTCATTCTGATATGGATTGGATGATGAGGAGTTTCCTCAAAGCCCAGATCCAGCTGGGGATTTTGCCTTCTCCAACCCATGCTGGATCCATGAGAGCTCCAACCCCGATACCTCAGCTTCCTGCTCTGATCCGCTTGGCTTCGGAGTCGCAGGGTATAGTAATCCCAAGTAAACCAGTATTGGATCATGGGGTACTCCTTTCCCTGACTAGCTTGGCTCTGATTTTTTCAGATTAGAACAAGTCCTGGATAGGAGGGGGTTGATGTCAGGTCCTTGGAGTTGGTGTCAGCTCCGACCTTCTCAGAGATGTCCCTTCCTCTGTGGGCGTCGGTCTTCGACATCTCGGGCCTGGTGCCCTCTAGTGATTTCTGATCTGGGATGGCCTCATCCCTCTCTCCCTTAGTGGCTTTGGCCTCTGGAGTGGGGGAGGGCAGGCTCCCCCACCATCCTTGGCATTCTGGGTACCAGAGAGAGCTTTTCTCGACACCTCGAAACACAGTTCTTTCTCCAGCAGGCCCTTCCCAGTCCTTTGTGGATTGATGCATTACTCCTATCCATCCGATCCATGGTCAGGCCCTCCCAGAGAGCCTCCAGTCAACCCCTCAGCAAGGGGTTCCCCTGTCTTCTGAGTCCTCCCCCTGAGTACCCCGTGGAGGAGGTCAGCAGGGGAGTTCCCCTGTCTTCCGAGTCCTCCCCCCTGAGTACTCCATGGAGGAGGACCCCTAAAAGCATTGGTGCAAGAGGAAGCACATCGACTCCCCTTTGGATTCTTTGACAGAGAACACTGACTTGATCTCCACCCGACGATATCTCCTTTGGATATATCATAGAAGTCCTGAAACAAAAGGATGGATAGCCTTCCCAACCCCCTTCCTTGGAGGAGTCAGTGTTCCTGGAGGCATTTGGGATGCGACCATCTACATCCTGAATGACCCCACCGGTGGGCCAACTTATTGACCTCATCACCCGCCAGGTTTGGAAGGAGCCTGACACCATGGAACTAATCCCAAAGTGCTCAGATAAGTACCTTAGTCCCCCTCAGGATCATCCTTTCTGGAGTAAAGGTGTCCTGCTTTATGCAATCGTGGTGTCGGAGACACCAAAAAAGAGCTCGCCAAAAAGAATTGTACTGTTCACCCCTCCAAAGAGTCTTGGGCCTTGGACAGACATGGGAAGCAGGTGTATGCCTTAGCCACTTTTTCTCTGCGAGCACTGAATTACCTGGCACACTTCACTCACCTCTAGAGAGAAATGGTGAAGGAACTGTCCATTTCTCTGGCCCAGTTGTATTTGGAGGAAAACTTCAAAAGGTGTCCACACTGTTGAACACTGTGGCGTTGATTGCTAACTCCTGGATGAAGCTAATCTCTCCACATGGTGGAGGGAACCTCTTGAGCATCTGGATCAGGCATAGCCCTCAGGAGATATGCCTGGATGAGACTGTGTGGGTTTGCAGACCCCTCCAAAGCATCGTTCATTAACACCCCCTTTGATGGTTCCTTTTTGTTCAGACCATTGTTAAGGAGACTGTTACAGCGAATAGGAGGGCAAGACTCTATCTGCCATAGGGATCAAATTTTCTGTGCCCCAATGGACCATTTCCAGGAACCTGCGGAGCAGGAAGAAGATGTGGTTCTGCAAATCCCAAGGGGCCTTTCCTGATTTGCAGGATGAATCTCCTTTGGACAGTCATAATCTCTTTGGCACTGCAGCTGTTTAGCTCTTTAAGACCATACAAGATAAGGTAAAGTTATACAGGATCTGAAACAACTCTTTCTTTCTTGTGTTCCTAAATTTCAAAGAAATTATCCATCTTAAGCCTTCCTTTTTCTGTAGGAAACTTAGACAGCCTTCAAGAGGTAAGCTGTCTTCCAGGTTTCCTGACAAGCCTTTTCAGTACTAACCATCAAAAGCATGCTTTCCTTGAAAAATCTGCTCCATTTTGACATTAAACCACTTCTACCCGTTGTTCAGATTCCTATATCCCCCCAGTTGACACTGTCTTCTCCAGTCTAGAAGCAGATCACCATAGACTCTTGGGCGATTTTCGTTGTCTAGACAGGTTATTTTTATGGTTTGGAAGTCTCTTACCCTATTTTCAGGCCACCTTTAAACTTCTCCTTGTCAGTTGCCACATTTTCCTTTGGTTCTTCTGGATCTTTTGGTACAGGGAAACACCCAGCCTTTTCGCTCTTCCCAGATGGGCAGGGTTTCTACTCCAGGATGTTTCTGGTTCCAAGGAAGGAGGGGTCTTGGAGGCCCATTCTATATCTCTTCTTTCTCAACACTTTTCTAAAAGTTCCTTCTTTCAGGCTGTCTGCCCAGATGTTGTTTCCTCTGTGGCTTGCCCACGCTTTTCTGGAGCCCCTGGATTTGTAGGATGTTTATCTGAACATTCCTATTTACCCTGTCTTCAGGAAGTTTTTACATTTCTGTTTATTCCTCATATTGTCAGTTCTCTGTTTTACCTTTTTGTATTTCCACAGCTCTGAGTGTCTTTACCAAATGCATGGCCACAGTGGTAGCCTTCCACATACTTCATGGAATTCAAACATTCCCTTATTTGTCTGATGCAGGACCCTTCTCAGCAGCTCCTGCTTCAGAATCTTCACTTCACTTTGCTTCTTCTCAGTATGGGGTTTACCCTAAAAAGTCTGTGTTGACCCCCTCTCAGGACCATGTGTTTTTGGAGTGCAGGTTTCAAATTATACCAATGATGGCTTTCCTTCCCCGGGTTTCTCTTTGACTGCTTATTTTAAGTCTTTTTTTCCCTATTTCAAACCTTGCTGTAAGGGAGTTTTTGTGGTACATATCATGCAGTATTCCCTTTGTTCCCTTTGACAAATTTTATATAAGATAATTTAAGTGGTGTCTCAAGATTATCTGGCTTCAGCACTGCCATCGTCTGGATTTTCCTGTTTCTCTTGCACTGTTTCAAGCTCAAGCTCCCTTGGTGGATTCAGCAGATTTCCCTGAATCCAGGTCTGTCTTTTCAGGTTCCTCTTCCCAATCGAGAGTTATTTGTGGATACAACCAATCAAGGTTGGGGAGCATCCTTCAACAACCTCTAGGTCCAGGGACCTTGGTCTCATCAACACCTGGCAAACCATATCAACATCAAGGAGATGAGAGCTCTCATTCTGGCCCTTCATACCTTCCAATCTCTTTGGGCTCCAGGTCCTCAACAAGATTTTTCACAAGCAGTACCATGATCCTGTTAAACAAGGGGGGCATCAACAAATGGGGTGCACAGAGTCTTACTTTCCTGGTCTGCTGGCTCTTCAGGCTTGGGATTTTCTGTCCACCATCAGTTGTTTCTTCAGGTGGTTTGCATTACCTCAGAGCACAGTCTTGTGGTAGGCACTTTGAGCAGCTCTGTGACTGATCTACATGAATGGATGCCTCACAGGAAGGTGTTTCTGGATGTAGTACATCAGTGAGATACTCCTTAAGTAGATCCTTTTGCATCCCTTCTGAATAGTCAACTTCAGCAGTTCTCTCCAAGAGTGCCAAGTCCTCTGGCTTGGAAGGTGGATGTCCTGCCTTTTTCTTGGAAGGGGATGTTTCTCTATGCCTATCCCTTTTTTCCTGTGTTACCAGAATTTTGACACAAAATCTTGTGAGACGAAACCCAAAATCTTATTTGTGACTCCTTTTTGGCCCAGACAGTTTTTCATCTGGTCTAGAGCAATCATCACAAGATACCTGACAGGATGGATCTTCTCACACAGGATAAGGGATCTCTCATTCACCCTCACTAGCCCACTCTCCAGTCAACTCTTTGGGTGATAATTTTCTGGGGGGTGCTTTGGGTTTTGCAAGAGGCCAGAAAACACACTACTAGAAAATCCTATCTGGCTAAATGGAAGAGATTTCCTGTTTATTGTCAGGAGCATGAACTGGATTCCTTTTCTTTTGGTATTTCTATTCTCTTTTCTTATTTGTGTAAGTTGCTCATTAATGGTCTGGCATATTCATGTGTTAAAACTAATTTGTCAGCTATTTAAGATTGTTTGCATTTGACTCCACCCCTTGTTTCGTATTTTGAAGTAATTTCTTGGAAGGTGTCCTTCATATCAAGACCCCAAGAAAACCCATTCCTTCTTCTTGGGACCTTTAATTTTGTTTTGGAAGTTTCCCTGTGAGCCTGCAGTTTCTTCTTCCTTACTGCACAGTACTTGGAAGACTGTAATGTTGGTAGCTCTTACTTCTGCTAAAAGAGTCTCTGAACTTCAAGCAGTTATGGGGGCCCCACCTTTTTTGTTTTTTCACAAAGACAGGGTCTCTGTCCATACTGATCTTTCATTTATGCTCAGGTGGTTTATTTATTTATTTTGACATTTGTTTACCAGGAAAGTCTGACCGAGCACATGTGCCCTTTTTCAGTGGAGGCCCAGGGAGAAAATTTCCAACTTTTTGTCAAATTTGTCTTTGAATCAAACAATTAATTTTCCTTATTTTTTCCTCTCTCCACAAAATGGTAGTGAGAGATTTCTTCACACTTTGGATTTAGATAGACATCTCAGGTGTTACCTAGACAAGACAAAAATATCAGGCAATCCGAATAACTTTTTTATGTTTCTTTTTATTCCAGGAAGTTGGATTTGGCTCTTTCTCAGCAAACCGTCTCCTTCTGGATCTCTAAGGCCATTTTCTTTTGGTAGGCTTCTCCTGCTTGTGCTCATTGTATCAGGACAGTTGCCTCCTGTGCTGCTTTTTTCAAGGGTCTAGATACTAGATCCATTTTGGAAACTGCAGCCGAACAAGCTGAATGCCATTTTTGTAGGACCAGGGCAGGTTTAGCCAGGGCCATTCTTCATGGGTTTTTGGAGGTCTCCTCTGTGGCTTCCTCCTGCCATCCTCTCCAGTAGCTTTTGTCCTCTCTCACTTGTAAAGGACACTTCAACAATGATAAGAAAGGACATAATACAGTTGTATGAGATATTACCACAACAGTAGCTGTCCCACTTCACACTGTTGCATTATTCTTTCCCTCCCCCTTCCCCCTTTTTATCTCTGTTGCCTTCCTTCTGGCCATGGGGTCTTTCTTGCATCTTTTTTTCTTCTTCCTTCTTCTTCCCTTACAGGATACATGTTATTTTCTTCTTGGGTTGCTCTGGTTCTTCTGGAGCAATTCAGTTATGAGGACGCTCGAATGTGACTTACATAAACACATTGTGTGTGTACTTTGTGCCTTGGATGTAGGACGTGCCAGATGTTTAGCTTGTGTCAGCAGAATATCCCAGTTGTAAAAAATACTGCAACAGTGAGAAGTAGAACATCTACTGTTTTGGTAAAATCTTACACAACTGTACTTTCTGTATACTTTCCCTCCTATATCCTTGAGGTCCAGGGCAAAAATGCTACTGATAGCAACATTTTGACTCAGGCAGCATTGTTTCTCCTTATTACTGAGCTTGACAAGGGAAGATTAGCACGCAAACCTCTTGATTTCAAACAAGGGTTTGTTGAGCCACCCAACCAGCAGAAACAAATGCTGACAGTGTGTATGATTTAACACTTAGCCCTTCTAGGTACATGCTGTGTGAAGATGTGCTGCAGATACTGAGGGAGGCCAGGAAACCCAACACTAGAAAATCTTTCACATCAAACTGTTAAAGATTCTCCCACTAATGCTATAACAGAAAACAGGGACCCAGTTTTAGCACAGGTGATGCTCTGGTCACCTGCCTGTCAGATCTTTACAAAATGCACCTTTTTATGTCCCTTTGAAGTGGCCTCAGGCATTTCTGCCTTTCTGTGTCTAGACCCCCTCCTCATCTCTGCCCCCATTTGCCAATCACCAGTGAAACAGTCCTGATAGGGTGGGGTTGCACTTTGCTACACAATGGGAGTTAAATTATGTGCTGGAAAAATACACTTCCTCCATTTGAGCCAAGTACTTCCACTCCCATATAATATCTGTCTTAAGACTGTCCTTCTGACAGCTTTGACATTATCTAGGCATATTTTAGAATTGTAAACTCTAGTGCAGGGAACCCTTATTCTAGTATTGGGCAGGTTTTTCTGGCTGTGGTTGTTATATAATTTTCATTGAGTCTGGCTATCCAATTCAGTGCTTTGTTCTACTCAGAATAAAATACAAGAAAAATCTAGCCAAACTAGACTTTTCACTGTGTGATTCCTTAAACCTCCTGTAATAGATGCTCATGGGATATATGCAATGACCCCTTAAGGACATCGTGTTTCAGCTGTATGGCTTCTGAATGTCCATGACTTTTTCCTTTATGGAAATATTTAGGCCAATAAAGCTAAACCCCATTAGCTGTGGGCATGCATGTTTCAGCTTACTTATGACTTCATCAGCATAGCATAAGTGGGCTGTTTGGCTGTATTGTGGAAACACAGGGTCTTTATACCCAGCTGATTTCCATAACCATTAAAGTGTCTGCAAAATATCCCAACAACTAAATCGAAGAGCAAAAAGGTCCCACAGACAAACCAGTTAGTAAAAAACTTCTACTCAGAATAAAGGGAAAGGATTTTGTGTTAAAAAAACACAGAGAAAGCGAAGAACACCAACCGCAGAAGCATAAAATCCAAAATTGTTTAATACTCCAGCACCTCGGTTAGCAAGCCTTTCACAGAGTTAACATCATAGTAGCACAAGCTGTACTTAAATAACAAATATCACTTCATTAATCAATTCACTAAAGCAATCAAACACAAACTAATAATTAACACTTAATGCAGAAAAGCCTTCCACTCAAGTCCTTTGTTTAAACCATAAGGCTCCAAAGTGCCAAACTTTAAAATACAAACTGCTTCTTTATATAATAGTTTGTTTTTAAGTGCAATGTCATCCTTAATCAAAACTTTTTCTAAAATACATGCTTTTAAACTGGTACAAGACCCCAAGTGTACTGCATGAAAATGTGATGCCACAGGGCTATCCAAATTGTGATTCTTAATGTCTCTAACATGCTCTTGTACTCTGATTTTAAACATTCTTTTGGTTTCTCCTATATAGAAGAAACCACAAGGGCATGAGAGACAGTCAACCACTCCCTTGGACACATAGGAGAAAATAGCCCTAGGCTGAAAGAAATGCCATTAATTTTATCAAAATTCCTAACCCCATGAATACAAATAGAGCAGCTACCACAGGGAAATGTACCAGCATTTTGTAAAGGAATAGTTAACATTTCAGTAGGCATACAGAACAAATTATGAACAACCATGACTTTTATATTTCTGGCTCTTTTATAGGAGACAGTAAAGGAATCAGGTAAATTCTTAATCCCAGACTTTCCCTTATATAAGAATGGCCAGTAGTATGTTAAGATTTTTACTAACTCAACTAATTCATCAGTGGATTCATATGATGACATTAATACCTACTGTCTTTTAGATACTTTTAAGGTACCATATAGTAGTAACTTTATTCCCCCTTTTGTTAATAATACCATTCACGAGTTTTCATCTTTTCACCTCTAGTAAATTATGCTCTTGAGGTTAGCCTGAATACCTTTAAAAAAAGAAAAGGCTAAAGTATGTTATAATTTGACTAAGGCTTAATGGAATTTACTGCAATGTCTTAGTACTAGGAGGGATATTGTTATCAAGCCCTCAAAGGTAAAAAAAATAGTTGTGTTGCACTATATGCAATATTTTAATACATGTATAGATCATCTTTCTGACAGTAATGTATATCGTGTGGCTAGTGAACATGAATATTATGTAGCTATAGACAGCTTTAAAGATTTGTTATATAAGGGTTACAGACTTGGCTACTTTTCCAAGCAAGCTGTGGAGGTTAAATTTAAAGTGGAAGGCAGTTGTTTGGCAAAATTTTACTGCCTACCAAAAATCCATAAGAAAGTTTTCCCCCTCCTGGAAGGCCAATTGTGACAGCTGAGAATTATTTTTGACATAATATGGGTCTATTTCGTCATACTTATTTGTTTAGGTATGTTATTGGTTTAGCTATGTTATTGGTTTAGCCTCTTATATAAGAGATTATTTTCATTTCCTAAAAAATATTGAGTCCATCACTTGTCAAGAAGGCTTTTTCTTGATGTCAGGAGCCTTTATATGAGTATTACACATCAGGTGGGACTTAAAGCTCTTAAGTTTTTCCTAGGCACTAGCCCAGTTAGCACTTCTGTTATAGAGTTGTTATATTTCAGTTTAACCCATAACTTTTTTGAATATAACAACTGCATCTATCAACAGATGCAAGGTACAGCAGTGGGTGCATGTTTTGCACCCATGTATGCTAATTTGGTAATGGGTTTATTTGAGCAGAGTTTTTTAATAAGTATGTTGTTCTTTATAATAGATTTATTGATGATTTAATTTATTTATATAAGGTGCATGGCTAGTGGATTCTTTTATAGCTTCTCTTCAGGAAAACCGTTTTGGCTTACAATTTGATGGTGTTCAAAAAGGCATTTCTGTTGTTTTTTAGATTTGGAACTCAATATTGTTGATAATATGATTACTACAAAGATTCACAAAAAATTTGATGATGGTACTCATTTTTTAAATAGTAACAGCTGCCCCCCCCCCCCATATTTTAAAGGCTTTGCCTTATAATGAGTTACACAGAATAAATAGGCTGCGTAATAACATTCAGTCTCTCAAGGAAGAGATTTTGCATTCTTGTATAGCCTTTAAACAAAGGAGATATAGCAATGAATTAATTATTAATTCTTTGAATAAATTATTATGCTTGAGAAGGGATACCACTACTGTGGTTAATGTTCCAGAGGATATGAAGTCTGTGAATAGATATAGGAGTCGTGCAGGGAATGTTAGTGATTAAAATATATATTTTGTCACTACTTATAATATTTATTCTGTTGAATTAGTAAAAATCTTAAGATACTACTGGCCATTCTTATATAAGGGAAAGTCTGGGATTAAGAATTTACCTGACTCCTTTACTGTCTCCTATAAAAGAGCCAGAAATATAAAAGTCATGGTTGTTCACAATTTGTTCTCTATGCCTACTGAAATGTTAACTATTCCTTTACAAAATGCTGGTACATTTCCCTGTGGTAGATGCTCTATTTGTATTCATGTGGTTAGGAATTTTGATAAACTTAATGGCATTTTTTTCAGCCTAGGGCTATTTTCTCTTGTGTGTCTAAGGAAGTGGTTTACTGTCTCTCATACCCTTGTGTTTTTTTCTAAATAGGAGAAACCAAAATAATGTTTAAAATCAGAGTACAAGAGCATGTTAGAGACATTAAGAATCAAAATTTGGATAGCCCTGTGGCATCACATTTTCATGCAGTATACTTGGGGTCTTGTACCAGTTTAAAAGCATGTAGTTTAGAACAAGTGTTAATTAAGGATGATGTTGCATTTAAAAACTAATTGTTATATAAATAAGCAGTTTGTATATTAAAGGCTGGCACTTTGGTGCCTTTTGGTTTAAACAAAGGACTTGAGTGGAAGGCTTTTCTTCATTAAGTGTTAATTATTAGTTTGTGTTTAATTGTTTTAGTGAATTGATTAATGAAGTGATATTTGTTATTTAAGTACAGCTTGTGCTACTGTGATGTTAACTCTGTGAAAGGCTTGCTAGCCGAGGCGCTGGAGTATTAAACAATTTTGGATTTTATGCTTCTGCAGTTGGTGTTCTTAGCTTTCTCCGTGTTTTTTATTTTTTATTTTGTTGTTTAGTGAATAAAGGATTTTGTGTTCCCTAGATATGCATAGATAATTGCGATTGTACCTGGACAGAACAAAGCCGTACAGGAATCTTATCGCCTTTGTCAGAAGCAGGAATTGAAAACTAGTGAACAAACCACTTCTAAACAGCTAGCTCATCAATTTTCTTTCTGCTACATTCTTCATGATAAGCCTACCCAAGTCTTAGTGAGAGCTAATGTTTCAGGGCCACCTACTACCACAACATCCTCCTAAGGGATATTTCTATTCCTGGCATTGTTGAAGCAGCTTATCAGCTCCTCATTCCACACTTTGCCAAATAGTAACGCTTAGCCAGCAAGTCCAGAATTGGGCAAGACTTTGCTGTAGCCATTCTGCAGGATCTTTTTTCCCTTACCCCACGCTGGCCATTACCTTCTGGTAATTAATCTCCATGAGTCATCCCAAGAGTTGGTACTGCAAAAACAAGTTGTGGAGAAGTTAGTACGACTGTATTTGGAATTTACCTTAATTGTTAGGTGTTTGAATAGATTCACTTCTGCTATACCAGTAAACTTTCCCTTTATCTGTGGGATACCTGTGAGTTGAGGTGAACTCCTAGCTTATGCATGTGCACATTTCCCCTTTTTCCAAAATATTAGACATCCTCCTTCTCAGGGTTCAGCAGCAGCATGGCGAGACAAGATTTTTTTTTTTTGTGTGTGATCTCCTACCTGGGACAAGTCATCCCTGGGTGGGTCTTGCTTTGGTCTCAGGGAGAAAACTGGCTCCTGCTAGGATAAGAAAGATCCAAAAATGGCACCTGCAGATTCCACTGTAAATCAGATACATTCTGATATCTGTGTGGGAGGATCACTAGGCCTGAATGAGGAATGGTGAAGAGCTGTAGAAATCTGGTCAACTAGTGGGCTTCTTCAGGCAGAAGAATCCGTGTTGCAACTGTTAATCTACTCAGAAATCAATAATTTTGGGAAGTTCCTTACACAGCTGCATTAAAGAGTGGAAAAAGGGAGACAGAGAAACTCTTGCCTTCAGTATAGCTGTCACCCGTCTTCAACTTTACTCTTTTCTAGCCTCCCAGTTGCATCAGAAATTGCTACTAGTGTAGTTGTTGTTAGTAGTAGTAGTAGAAGTGGTGTGGTGGTAGCATATGATGCTGTAAAGTAAAGAAGGCATAATAATGTAGTGTCATCTTGATATGCTAGCATTTTCCAGCCAAAATTTGTGGGGCAGAGTTGCAAGACATGCTGCAGGTATATCCCTATTTGTTCCACTCCTGTAAGATTTTCTGTCTCAGAGATATGCTGTTATTGTCAGTACCTCAGATAAAGAATGCTTTTGACATAATATAGTTATCTGAATTGTAATATCAATTGCTGTCAGAACAAAATATTTTTTCTTCCTTTTAGATGAAACAGTGAAAATAAATGAGTGTATGAACAGCAAGAAAGCTCATGAAGTGGAGGTGATGTCAGAATTGATAACTTCTTTGGCAAGACACTGTGGCATTCAGCAGGTATATTAAGTTGTTGGGTCACTAGAGTATTATGTAGTGCATATTATCTCTATGGTTTCTCTTTACACAATAGCTTGTCTACTTGTTATAGTATGTTGTTCTCTGGATTTCCTTATAGCTGTAAAAATGTTGATTGTATTGCTGAATAACTTTATGCTTAACTTGAAGTTCATGGCGTGATAGTTGTTCTTGTGGACATAGAAACATAGAAGTTATTTGCTTGTAAAAAAAAATCACTTATCCCTCCCAATCCACCCATTTTTGTGCCCGAAGGTTCAGCTTAACTATTTTGTTATCCCATATCACACTTCTTTGTATAGTTTGCTATATTTGTTTTATGTTTCATACCTTCTGAAATTTCACCACTGTTTTTGGTTCTGCATCTCTGTAATGTTGGAGTAAATAATTGTTAAAAGGAATGAAAACATTTGTGTAATGTATACTTCGTGAATATGACAACTGTTATTTTTTTTATTAACGTATGTGTGCATATGTCTTAAGTGCTAATTTAATAAATGTGTTTAAAAACGAAACAAAAATGGATGGAATTAGAAATTAAAGTGTGTGTTGCAACTATCCAGAATGTAAAGTAGGTCACTTTAAATGCAATGTTATAAAGAGCAGAAGTATGTTCAATCCACCACTGCACCTCAGATAGGCAGTGTTTATAAGATTTTGTGAATCTGTTTTAACACAGGTTCACCTTGTCAGGGTTGTAATACAATTATTACCAGCTAACAAAAAAGGAGCTTAAAGTATTGATTAAAATTGACTAATAGATATGTTAGAGTTATGAAACTTGATAAGGGAGGGGTGGTGGTGGATATATATACTTATTCATATTCTGAAGCTATTACTTTTATATTAATGAATGAAATCAGCATTGCTTACAAACATATTACATTTGATGTCCTTCTATTCATCTGTTGCAGTATTCTTACAAGAGGGAGTTGCCTGCCCAGGCAACCAGACATTGGCCAATATGCCAAAGTCTTTTACTACTGAAAGGTGCATAGTACGTCTCACGTAAACAGCTATTGAACGTAGGCTACAAAGTGACGTACACAAACACCATCCTCAGAAATTCTTTGCCACCAGTCCTTGACGTCACTCTACTGCCAGAATTGAGTGTTTCTTCTAAAAGATAAAAGATAAGTGCCCTGTTGGGGAAACTTTTGTGCCTTTTGCAGCTGAATACTTTTTCTCTTGAGTTAATATCACCCAAGAAAGGGAAATGTGATTGTGGAAGACAGGTTCCACACAAAGATAGTTAATCACAGTATCTTTTTTGTCTTGGGCCCAGCCACAACTATAAGAACTGTTCTGTCTGCCA
This sequence comes from Protopterus annectens, assembly GCF_019279795.1. Lineage (NCBI taxonomy): Eukaryota > Metazoa > Chordata > Ceratodontiformes > Protopteridae > Protopterus > Protopterus annectens. The sequence goes on along the minus strand of NC_056745.1, from coordinate 1,097,605,389 downwards.
GTCATTCATCCCCAAGACTCTTCGGAGCAGGCTTTCCTCCCTCACAATTTATTTAGAGAACCAATGTCTAAAAATCCTTGTCAGAAGCATGATGGACAGTTCATCTGGCCTGATGAGTGAGCCAAGCATGAAGTGGAAGGCCAAAAGGCCTAGGACCGAAACTTAATCTGCACCTTTCCCCACAGACATCACTCCCAAGGTGCATGGTAGCCCAGAGACGCATTCTGCTTTGGATCTGAATCCTCAGGCTGATCCAGTTTTGCAGGCTGCCTTTGACCCAGGCGATAGCACATCCAGAGAGGCCTCACAGGTATCCAGTACAGATGTCCAGGGGGAACAAAGTCACATTCTGTTGGAAGGCCCTAGGGGAATCACTGAAATCCTTGTGAAGGAAAAAGTCGATTTGGGCCTACTTGAATGCAAGCCTAAATCCGACAAACTGTGTAAAAAACTTAACAACTTGAAAACCAAACACGCAAGGATCCAAGCAGCAGCAATAGAACTTGACTTGATGACCAACAGCTATAAAAACAGATTTTATTACTATACTTGTAAGCACTTTCGAAGGGGTCTCTGCCCCAACTTCTTCAGACAAGTAATCATTGAGAAACCACACCTTTTATACAAAGTCAACTAATAATAATTAAATTATCCTACCTAATTAGGTTCCTTAAGGGCATATAGCTACATAAATACAGGCTCAAACATTTTTTTGTATACATAATATATGTGCTGCCATTGCATCAATTACTATATGCATTAAACCATTTAAACATATTAAAACCATATTAAATTCACAGATAATCACATTATAACAATACTGAAACATATACTTCCATATTAATAACCATATAACAATTAAATAAATTGTCATAAATTATTTTAAAACATTTCAAATGTTTAAAATATTTTAAGATACTTTAAAATAGCTAACCGCCTTTGTGAACTTGGTCTTTAATTTCGTAAGCTAGCCAGAATTGTAAAATTGTCCATAATAGCAATACTAAATACCTTACCCACCACTAAGATTCACAAATTGTAAATCCATTATATCATCTACTTAAAGCTTTAAGCTTTAAAATACTTTTAATTGATCCATATTCATTCAAGCCTAGCGGTATATGTGCTGCAGTTCTAGCCACATCAGCTCATACTCCTCTAAGTTCAACTGCCATGGCCCCCCTGTCAGATCAATTCTGATTTGTTGTAATACAGTATATGAAAAACTATGATCAGGATTTTCATTAACATGTTTTGCTAAAGCATTTAAATTATCACCTCTATTGATGCAATATTGGTGTTTGTAAATTCTTTGCCTGAATTTTCTTTCTGTTTTCCCAATGTAATATGCTGTACACAACTGACAAATTGTGAGGTATACCACCCCCTTAGAGTCACAATTATATGTTCCATTAATAGTATATGACTTGCCTCTAATTATTGTTTGTTTACCTAATTTTATAAATTTACGTTGATTGCAGGCCCCACATTTTCTCATACCTAAAGGCTTCTTATTACTATTCTTTTTCTCTAAAAGGCACTTCAAATTTGGCCCTCTTCTACATGTAAACCCCGGGTTTGAGCCCAACTTCTTACTCAACCCGCTATCTTCCAAAATAATAGAACAGTTTTTAACAAAAATTTCTCTTATTCTTTTATAGTCTGTGGAATATGTGAATAAGAAGTTGAGACTCAAACTATGAGTTTGTGTTGTCAAATTAATGCTCTCTTGTCCAAAATCAGCTACGATAATACTATTATTAATCGCTGTTTAATAAGGGACTAAAATGTCCTGATCTTCTCTTGGCCTTTACTTCAATCATAATTTTGTTGATAAATATTTCTGGATACCCTCTTCTAATAAACATTGTTTTCAAAAGTTCACATTCCTCCATAAAATCAGTATTGTCTGAAGCCATCATTGTAGCCCTAACCATCTGTCCTTTGACTACAGCCCTCTTCTGATGGTAGCTGGAGAAATGTAAGAAACTATTCGAATAGGTAGGTTTCGTATAAATTACAGTTTTATATTTAGAATTAGTCCTATCTTTAATCAATGTAGCATCCAAAAAATTAATACTGTCATGTCCAATATTATATGTGAATTCTAAAAATTCTGTCATACCCGTTATGTTCAGAATAAAGGCCTCTATAAGGTCCGCTGTTCCTTTCCATATTAAACACATGTCGTCCTGGTACCTAGTGTACCATACGACATTTTGTTGGAACATTTCATTATTAAACAATAGGGACCGCTCCCATTGTGCCATCACGCAGTTTGCAAAACTACCCCCACAGGGTGAGCCCATAGCCACCCCTGTGGTTTGTAGAAAAAAATTGACCATTGAACATCATAAAGTTGTTAGCTAGAACCAATTCCAGTAGTGTTTCTACCAAGTTAATATTATTATCATCCACTTTTTCTGCAAACATAAACTCTCTGGTCCAAGCTATTCCCAAAGCCTGTGGTATCACCGTGTAGAAACCTTTCACATCAATTGTGAGAAAGATATAATTTTCATTATATTCGAGCTTATTGACACACTCTAAAAAGCTCCAGGAGTCTCTGCAAATTTGAGACTCATCTCTAATAAGTAGTTGAGGATGCTATCAATGCATTTAGCACATGTATATGTTATAGATCCCCTCCCATCAACTATGGGTCTAAATGGTGGGTTTACGTAACTGTTGCAGCTTAGGGGACCCAAAAATAACAGGTATCTTTGTGGAAGCCATTATTAAATAGTGATACATATCTAAATCTATCGTCCCTTCCAAAAATAAATCCTCTATTATGCCTTTGATTCTTTTATAAGCCACATTAATTTCGTTAATGCTAACATGTATATATGTTTGTAGATAGGTATTCTTCCATTCTTCCATTATACTCTCTTTGGTCCATGAAGACCAAGCCTCCACCTTTATCAGGTTTCATTACCCTGATATTACATTGGTTTATTAGGTCAGTAAATACAATTTCCTTCCGTGTGATATAACTCTTATATCCATTTCACACATTTTTTCAAAAGTGCTTAGTATCCCATGCAAAGGAGGGTTAAACACACTGGATACCCTCAGGGTATTGGTCAACAACGTATTTGTACCTATCAATGAGGCTAAATTTAATTTGCGTACATACAACTTAAGATCAATGATAGTTCTAGCCACATCTATATTTCTGTCAGGGACCAGTGACAACCCTTTAGCAAAAAAAAAATCTACCATTTCCTGCTCGATTGTCAATACTGTAAAATTGAAAATATTAAAGTCGCCCTGTGTGCTAAGAAGGATTTGTGGTCCTTCCTGCTCGACCACTATTATCTCCTTCGCTGATTGCAATGGTTCTTCTTCTGACCCTGATTCCTGTTGTTGTTCCGGTTGTGTACCTTGTTGTTCGAACACTTTGAAAATCCTGCTGATTGCTCTGGTTGTTGTTATTAGGCTGGTTACTATTATTAGGCTGCTCTTGTCCCCCTCGGTTTTCTTGAGCTCTATTAATTATTCTTTCACTACGGCGTAAAGCCTATGTGTTTTCAGCCTCATTATCAACCAATTGGTTACTTGTTTCAGTCCCACTATGAGGTCCATTCTTGGTTATATTGCTTGAGGTAACCTGGTTATAAGATGTCTTTGGTGGGGGTGGATATGCCTTATTATTAGCATAATCATTTAAATCTCTGGTTATTTTTCTTTTTTTATTTTCTAATAACTTAGCAAGAGTAGCTTCTATGCTATAAAAAATCCTAGCATAGTCATATCTGTACCTAGGAAATTCATTGTCAGTGTTAATAGCATGTTCCAATATCTCCAAGTCAGCCTTTAAATCGTTAATTTCAACATTATAAAAATTAATCAAAGACTGTAAGAATTCAAAGCCCTGTTTGTCAAACAAACCGAGCAGTTCTTGGTGAAAAACAGACTTATCAATTAGCCCCACAGGGTAACGCCACTGGCGTAACCCTTTTGGAATGATTTTCCTATCAATACATTCCTTTAGATAAGCTGCTTCAAGTTGTAATTTGCGGTATCTGAACAGTTTATAATCAAAGTCATTAAGTAAATTGCTGATGTTACTCACCACACCACTCCGTTCGGGTTCTGCTCTACCATAAGGCCCATTGCCAAAGAAATCTTTTTGGTTTAGCAGGTTAGCCATAGCAGGAATCACATTATCTCTAGTTGTATTCCCTAAGTTTACGATATTGGCATCTGGCTGTTGTGAAGTGGGCGGCCTGCTATGGATGTTAGTGCGGATATTATTCGCATTTCCGTCAGGTGTAGCTTGTACTGAGCTCTCTGCTACGTTGCTTTCTAAAAAATTAGTCTGTTCCGGCTCCAACTACTGATTCTGGTGGGAGGAGAAAGGAGCTTGCCTTTCCTCTAATTTCTGGGTCAAGTTGTGCACCCGGCCCAGCAATAAATTCACAAGTGCTGTTAAATTCCCTATGGCAAGCCTAAATCCGAACTGCCAGCATTACTTCAGGTGGATGTGCCTCCTAAGAAAAAACAAAACAACTAAGCATGTTGTCCCTCGTCAAGACCCCCAGAAAGAGTGGCAGAATCTTGCCCAAAGATTATTCAAAGCCTTCAAGTCCCCTGCTCCTTCCTTGTCCTGGCTTACCTCTCCCCAAAAAAAGGGTCAGACAACAGCCTAATTCAGAGGAAGAACTTTCTTCTGAAGACAACAGTGACTTGTTGGCCTATTCCTCTCAAATTCCTTCACCATTAGACTATGCCTTCCCTGAGTTAGAATCTAATGGAACAGACTTCCGTTTTGAGGAAATCTTTTTTGGAGAAACCCTTATAAAAATGAGAGACCACTTTAAGTGGGACAGCTCTCAAATGTCTGCTATTCAGAAGAGTTGCTATGACCCACTCCAAGTGGAAACCTCTAGCCTGGCTGCTACCCCGCCGGTTATCCCTGCCTTTTTTGGATGCCTTTGCCTCCACGTCCCAACATCCAGACTCCCAGACTCCAACTCCTAAGAAGCCAGATAGATACTATAAAGTTCCTCAAGACTGCAACTTCTTCTTTAAGGCCCCTGTTGTTGACCCCTCATATGACCAAGTATTCCCAGGAACTTATGTCACAAGTATCAAAAATTGTCTCTGACATCCCTGATTCAGAAAACAAGACTTTGGCCTCTTCCCTGATTGCAGCATCATCACAGGTGGCCCATCAGTCAGTTAAATGCAGCTGTAATGCTGTGGAGGCTACCCCAGTGGCAGCTCCCTCTGCCTTAGTGTTGAGAAGGTTTGCATGGTTAAGGTTACAACCCCTCCCTGAGGACATTAAGACGAAGTTCATGGATGTTCCCCTTGATAATTCCACATTATTTAGTCGGGGTTCAGCTAACCTTTTCAAATCAGTGCAAGAAAAGAGAAAATTAAAAGACCTCAAGCACATTCTGGTCTCACATGTCCCCAAGTTCCACAGGAGCTACCCTTCCAAGCAGGTATTTGTCTGCAGGCAAAGCCAGCCCTCCCAATCTAAGCCCTCCAAGGGGAGCACGAAAGTTCATCACTACTCAGCTTTCTTCTCCTTCCAGCCACACAAGCAGCCTTTTCCTGATAGAGCAGGTTCTTCTTCTAGCCCTAACCTCTGCCAGAAGGGTCTCTGAGCTCCAGGTCCTGATGGTGTCTCCCCCTTCTTGATTTTCCACAAAGACAGGATCCCCCTTTGCACCAACTCCATTTATGACCAAAGTGATTTACGAGTTGTCTTTAAACCAGGCTATTCACCTGCAAACCTTTGGATTTTTTCCCTTTTTGGCAAAGGGAGGGTTTTTTAACCCCCAAAACCAATTTTTGGTTTTTTCCCCTTTTTCAGGTTTTATTGGTAAAAAACAATTTTTTTTATTTTTAACCTTTTAAATTTTTAAAAATGAGGCAAAAAAAAATTTAATTTTTTTTTGCCCGGGAAAAAACATACAACTTAAGGTCAATGATAGTTCTAGCCACATCTATATTTCTATCAGGGACCAGTGACAACCCTTGAGCAAAAAAAATCTACCATTTCCTGCTCGATTGTCAATACTGTAAAATTGAAAATATTAAAGTCGCCCTGTGTGCTAAGAAGGATTTGTGGTCCTTCCTGCTCGACCACTATCATCTCCTTCGCTGATTGCAATGGTTCTTCTTCTGACCCTGATTCCTGTTGTTGTTCCGGTTGTTGTACCTTGTTGTTCGAACACTTTGAAAATCCTGCTGATTGCTCTGGTTGTTGTTATTAGGCTGGTTACTATTATTAGGCTGCTCTTGTCCCCCTAAGTTTTCTTGAGCTCTATTAATTATTCTTTCACTACGGCGTAAAGCCTATGTGTTTTCAGCCTCATTATCAACCAATTGGCTACTTGTTTCAGTCCCACTATGAGGTCCATTCTTGGTTATATTGCTTGAGGTAACCTGGTTATAAGATGTCTTTGGTGGGGGTGGATATGCCTTATTATTAGCATAATCATTTAAATCTCTGGTTATTTTTCTTTTTTTATTTTCTAATAACTTAGCAAGAGTAGCTTCTATGCTAGAAAAAATCCTAGCATAGTCATATCTGTACCTAGGAAATTCATTGTCAGTGTTAATAGCATGTTCCAATATCTCCAAGTCAGCCTTTAAATCGTTAATTTCAACATTATAAAAATTAATCAAAGACTGTAAGAATTCAAAGCCCTGTTTGTCAAACAACTGAAGTTTGGTGAAAACAGACTTATCAATTAGCTCTACAGGGTAAAAGTTACCGATGCAACCTTTGGAATGATTTTCCTATCAATATTCCTTTTTAGATAAGCTGCTCGTTGTAATTATGTGTATTCATGAACAGTTTATAATCGTGTCATTAAGTAAATTGTTGATGCTGTCACCACCACCCGCTCGTTTGCTCTCACCATAAGGCCCATTGCCAAAGAAATCTTTTTGGTTTAGCAGGTTAGCTAGCAGGAATCACATTATCTCTAGTTGTATTCCCCTGGGTTTACGATATTGGTATCTGGTTGTTGTGAAGTAAGGCCTGCTATGGATGTTAGTGCGGGATATTATTCGATTTCATTGTGTGTGTAGCTTGTACTGAGCTCTCTGTCACGTTGCTTTTGTAAAAATTAGCTCTGTCTGCCCAATTACTGATTCTGTGGGAGGAGAAAGAGCTTGTTTTCCTCTTAATTTCCCTGGGCCGGGTTAGCACCCGGCCCCAGCACACCCACAAGTGCTGTTAAATTCCCAGCAAGCCTAAATCTGAACTGCCAGCATTACTTCTCCAGGTGTGGATGTGCTTCCCAAGAAAAAACAAAACAACTACATGTTGTCCTCGTCACACCCCCCCAGAAAGAGTGGCAGAATCTTGCCCACATTATCTGCCAGTCTTCAGTCCTCACCCTTCCTTGTCCTGGCTTACCTCTCCCAAAAGGGCCTGACAACAGCCTAATTCAGAGGAAGAACTTTTCCTTGAAGACAACAGTGACTTGTTGGGTCTATTCCTCTCAAATTCTCCACCATTAGACTATGCCTTCCTGAGTTGAATCTAATGTAGAACAGACTCCCGCTTTGAGGAAATCTTGAGAAACCCTTATAATGAGAGACCACTTATGGGACAGCTCAAATGTCTGCTATTCAGAAGAGTTGCTATGACCACTCCAAGTGGAAACTCCCAGCTGGCTGCTACCCCGCCGTTATCCTTGCCTTTTTGGATGCCTTTGCCCACGTCCCAACATCCAGACTCTAGACTCCAACCCTGCTAGGCCAGATACTATAAAGTTCCTCAAGACTGCAACTTCTTCTTTAAGGCCCCTGTTGTTGACCCCTCATATGACCAAGTATTCTAGGAACTTATGTCACAAGTATCAAAATTGTCTCCTGACATCCTGATTCAGAAAACACTTTGGCCTCTTCCTCACTGCGTACTTCATCACAGGTGGCCCATCAGTCAGTTAAATGCAGCTGTACGTTGTGGAGGTTGCCCCTCAGTAGCAGCCCTGCCTCAGTGTTGAGAAGGTTTGCATGGTTAAGGTTACAACCCTCCTGAGGACACAAGACGTTCATGGATGCTCCCTTGATAATTCCACAATATTTAGTCGGGTTCAGCCAACCTTCAAATCAGTGCAAGAAAAGAGAAAATTAAAAGACCTCAAGCACATCTCTGGTCTCACATGTCCCCAAGTTCCACAGGAGCTACCTTCCAAGCAGGTATTTGTCTGCAGGCAAGCCAGCCTCAATCTAAGCTCCTCCAAGGGAGTACCTAAAGTTCATCACTACTAGCTTTCTCCTTCCAGGCACACAAGCAAAGCCTTTTCCTGATAGAGCAGGTTCTTCTTCTAGCTCCCAACTCCGCCAGAAGGGTCTCTGGAGCCCAGGTCCTGATGGTGTCTCCCCTTTCTTTGATTTTTCCACAAAGACAGGATCCCCCTTTGCACCAACTCCATTTATGACCAAAGTGATTTACGAGTTGTCTTTAAACCAGGCTATTCACCTGCAAACCTTTGGATTTTCCACAGACAACTCAGGTTCTATCTTCACAAAACTAAACCTGTTAGGAAATCAGACCAGTTGTTTGTCTCTTTACATCCCAGGGCTCTGGGGTTAGGATTTCTAAAACCATTAAATTCTGCTATACGTACCATAGGAAACCCCCTCCCTGTTCAGCCAAAGCTCAGTCCACCAGGGCAGTGACCTCCTCTATTGCCTTTCTCAAGGGTCTAGACACCAATTTTATCCTAGAGGCTGCTACTTGGACCTCTGCCACACCTTAGCAAACATTACAAGCTGGATTATATCTCCAGATCTAGGGCTGGGTTTGCCAGGGCCATTCTACATGCCTTTCTGGAAAATTTATCAGTTAACTCCACCTCCCTCTCTGCATGAACTTTGGTACTGTCTCTTATGTAAAGAATACTGCAACAGATGAATAGAAGGACATAAAATAGTTGTGTAAGAAATTACCATAACGATAAATGTCCTCTTCTGTGTTGCAGAATTTTTTCCCACCCCCTTCCCCACCTCTAATGATTCTTGGATGTCTTGACTTCCTATTCCTTGGACTCTCCCTCCCCTTGGAGCTTCAGTTCTGAGGATGGTGTGTGCGTACGTCACTTTATGAATTACATTCAATAGCTGCCTGTGTTTATGTAAAGAATCTAGAAATAAATCGTATGTTTATACATATTTCAAAAATAGAGGAAAAAAATCAACATTCTATTTAATACTATAAAAACATAAACATATAATTGTGATTGGTTAAAACTTAAATATTTATTGGAATATATATATTAGAATATAGCTGGTTTTAATATTCCACTGGTTATCTTGTTTTCAGCTTCTCTGTGATTGAATTGAGCATTTGCAGCCTGGAAATTCAGCAGTAAAATGTAAACGAGAGAAACGTTGAACAAAATGGTGTGCTATAAGATTATAAATTCACCTATCAGGACATAGTAATTGGGGTCCGTGCATTTGGTGCCTTTTATAGATACATAAATGTGTACCATTAGGTGTTAACCATCTAATCAACTGTGCAGGCTAACTTGTCTAAAACACATACTACACTATCCATTGTATAGAAAATGTATGCGGGAAATCTGGAAGTAAAATCTGACTGGGTGAGAAATAGAAATGGTGGCCTGCTGTGGGTTTTATAACAAACACCATTGAGGACTTTGTAGTTTGGGTTATGTGTGATTGGTATTTGTTTTATATAGAAACTGAATGTATATAGATGTGTGTGTGTGTGTGTGTGTGTGTGTGTGTGTGTGTGTGTGTGTGTGTGTATATATATATATATATATATATATTTATATTTGTCTCTATATTTATATCTATATATATATATACATATATATATATTCATTTACATTCATTCATATACTTATATATATACATATAATAGCATATATATATATATATATATACATATATATATGAGCATGCATATATATATATACATATATATATATATAGTGTTGATTAGGGACTTCCATTTTAAAGTAGTTATTGGGCATTAGACAGGCTAAAAGGTAAAATAGGCCTAGAAATGTAGTGTCAGAATTGTGTTTCATTTATGAGCATTTTAGAAAAGAACTTTTAAGCGGAAATTGATGAGAAGGAAAAACCTGTTGGTTTAGCATGGAGGTGAGTCCCTGGAAGGCCTGGTGTGTTCCTTAATCAGGTATAAGCTAGGTGTTTTCCACTAAAAGCATTTGTGTGTGGTGGTGTGATGTGTGTGTGTGTGTTATATATATTTATATCTATATATATATATATATATATATATATATATATCTATTTATATCTATCTATATACTTATATATATATATATATATATATATATATATATATATATATATATATATATATATATATATATATATATATATATATATATATATATATAGTGTTAGATTAGGGACTTCCATTTTAAAGTAGTTATTGGGCATTAGACAGGCTAAAAGGTAAAATAGGCCTAGAAATGTAGTGTCAGAATTGTGTTTCATTTATGCATGCATTTTAGAAAAGACAGTTAAGCAGAAAGAAAGAAAGAATAACCTTGCTGGTTAAGCATGAGAGATAGCAGTTCCCAGGGGAAGGCTACAGGCTGTTCTTTTTCTGTTCTCTTTCTCAAGGGAAGAATCAAAGGAATGTAAAATAACCGGGCAGCTAGGCACTTGCAAGACTGCAAAACAAGGCAAGGCCTGAGAACCAAGGCTAAGGAGGCGTGTAAAGCATTACAGGGTTTTGGTATTATTAAAGTATACTTCAGATGCAGTTAGGGAAGTCACTTAGTTCGACCTGACATACAGAAAAGATTAAATATCCAGCATTTTGGAAAGGAAGCTACAATACAGACACTGGAGCCCGAGTACAGAAGACAGGTCAAACAAAGACTGTTTTGGTTTACTTTACTTTATTCAGGACAATCAGAATATACGTGCAGAAACTTTGGATATATTTAGCAGCACTGTTAATACTAACCAGCATCCCAGCATTTGTACAAACTGTTATTGTTTATCAGCACTGTTAATAAAAACAGTATTCGGATATTGTGAACATTTAAAAAAGCCTTATTAAATGAACTACAGAGTTTGGAGAATTCTTTCTGCAAAGTACACAAGACTTGGCCCATAAAGGAGAGACTGGCACCTGTTCAGCATGAGCTAGGGTAATTAACCGATAAAGACTTTCGTTCTAGTCTCATTTCAGTTGTTTCTAGTTAATTCCAGTGTAGTACAGTCTCAATAATTTATTTTATATATATATATATATATATATATATACATACATATACATACACACACGTGTGTGTGTGTGTGTGTGTGTGTGTGTGTGTGTGTGTGTGTGTGTGTGAATATATATATATATATATATATATATGTATATATATATATATGTATGTCTGTGTCTATGTATATATGTATATATCCTGGATTCATAGGTGTTTACTAGGCTAATGGACCTGGAGACTTTACATATCTAGCCCATAGGATTACCCTGACATCGTGCCACGTGACATTAGTTCCCAGTGCCTCTGTTGAGTAGAGCCACTAGAGTGATCCCCGGGGTGAATTTTCTATTTCCCATCCACTCATCAAGGTTTCTCTTGAAGAGGTCCAGTGAAGTGCTCAGTTTGACACTTATGGGAAGTCTACTAGCTA